>NW_025939544.1:0-1281 GCF_000764305.2 Hyalella azteca | reverse complement strand
CTAGTGTCACCATCACTAGTGTCACCATCACTAGTGTCAACATCACTAGTGTCACCATCACTAGTGTCACTATCACTAGTGTCACCATCACTAGTATCACCATCACTGGTGTCACTCTCACTAGTGTCACTACCACAAGTGGCACTACCACTAGTGTCACCATCACTAGTGTCACTACCACTAGTGTCACCATCACTAGTGTCACTATCACTAGAGTCACCATCACTAATGTCACTACCACTATTGTCACCTACACACACTTAGCCATCATATTAATTTAATACCTACGCCGACTCATGATGTGATGACACACACACTTACTGACTCATCACATCAGCCGTGTACTCACAATGCTTCTCATCACTCCAGTCCCCGCACTTGTTCTCGCCGTCGCATTCCCAACGCTTGTGGATGCATCTGCCGTCGCCGCATACGAAATGGTCGCCGGTGCAGCCTGCGATAAATTAAGGAAGCCGTGAATGTCGGGCTAACTAATTAATATAGATAACTAATTTTATGCAGGGTGATCGGCTTCCCTGAACGCGAGGCGAGGAAGAATGTGTAGGGGTAAGAATTTGATGTATGTCTTGTTTATAACATCGCATCAAAGGTGTGGGAAAGTTTCAATAGCCTAGCCGCGTCGCCGTGATAGGCTTACAGGCCATTATTGCAAATGCTAATGAGAAGCGCCTATTTTGATTCGGTTGAACCTTGTCTTAGTTGCTTCTTCTGACATGATCAAAGACCTGAAGTAGCCGTTGAATTCTTTCCGAACTAATACAATAGGTAAGCGGTTCTGCCGTTATTGTACTTGTAAATGTTATGTATAGATGTAAATAATTTTGTGCATAGTTGAAATGTAAATTTTTGTAATATGTTCTTAGAATATTTAGAAGTAAATACCTTCAACCCATTAAACTACTTTCAGTTAGAATAGGTAGCAGTTTTAATGCGAGTTTCGTTGGTGCAATAAATACTTTTAATTGCTGTACATATGTCAAGCCATTGATAACCGTCATCCGCAAATTACCTTGCCACCCATATGGCTCAGATTTATTTATGCTGGTGGGGGGTATGTAACCGGGTTACTCATTGGGTTTTTATCGCAAAATAAATCCGCTCATTCATAATTTATTCATAATTATTTTGTATTAATATTTTTGTTATTTTAGGGTAATAGTTATCTTGTACCGTTTTTAGGGTAAAGGAAAGTGATTTCTAGGACCCGTAGTAAGCATTCCGGTCTTGTCATGTTCGGCGTCGCTGGCTAAAGTAAGTTGT
>NW_025939543.1:2694-4477 GCF_000764305.2 Hyalella azteca | reverse complement strand
GGTTGCGTAGAACGCAATTCGCAGTTGAACGCAATTCTGTGAAGCGTTACTGTTGCTCGTATCTTTACTGTTACCTGTTCTGTTGCATTGTACACGTTGTTAGGGTCAGAGCCTTTTTTAATTTTCTGAAGTCATTAGTGGAAAGCAACAGGCGCGGGTTCGTTAAAACAAATTACGTCATTGAAAGAACGCCGCTGCTACTTGTAAAAATATCATATAAAAGCAACATCTATTACATAATCCCCAATGCGGGATCCATAACAATTTAACTTTTTAATCATAATCATGGCTGGAGACCTGGCTAGAATTGGAAGACAGTTGTAATCTGATGTGTGCACCTGGCTTAAACGTATGACCGTAAGCTGAGGGCCTATCAACTGATACTGTGAATCTGTCTTGTAGCACACATGCAGTGAATAGATATTTGCAATGATGTTCGTGATTATCAAAGACAAGCAAACAACCTTTCATCACCTCCAGCAGGCGAATGACTGCATCCAAAACAAAAGAACGGCATCACTGGCACTACTCGACAGTTATGAGCAGCAGTTCTTTGGAGACTCCCGCCATTTCTATGCTCCCCCGTCATTTTGGAGACTCCCGTGATGTTAATAATTAGTAAATAAGCATATATCTGAGTAAATACAACGCCAGTATAATAAATAATGAATCCACAATTAATAATATTGACATAAAGTCATTTACATGATACATAAGTCGGCCTAGAACTTTATTTTAGATTACTATGGGTATCACTTAAATTAGATTACTATGGATATTCATATATAAATCAACTGAACATACAGTCAATGAGGGCTGACATTCACGGCTGACTTCATTACAGGAGTATGTGTCGAACCGAACTTTGTTCATTTTCAGTTCACAAATTATGCTAAAAATCCTATGGTCGACATACATCTGTTGCAAACTGGATATTGCTTCGAACCAGACTTGACTTTTTCATGCCTGACATGTACTTCATTTTATTTGCTACAGCATCGATCAGTCTTATAGAACCTATTCGGTCATGTCGGCTACACGAAGTTTACTCGGAAAGACGTTTGTTTAATTACTGATGAACTGAAGTAGGAGAAGTGTTCACTACATCTCTCAACACACTGCTCTGCATGGAAAAATGTTCAAATTATTCATGTTGTCGTTAGACGGGGCCCATTCAGTAAATATGTATAAAAACATTGCCTTCGGTGAACCCAGCCATTAAGCCATAATCGTACGGCCAAATATTAAACAAAGTTAAACAACAGAGATAAATTAAAACAACAATAATATAACCAATTTTCAATACAAAAAACACATAATTTAAACCCTGTCTTTTGCCATCTAAATTATTCCTAAAAATCTTGCCTTGTCTGAACTTCGGACTTCGGAGCTTTCCTGAAACGAAGAAATAACCGCAAATTGAGGAATTGATCGATTAAGAATTTAACCGCAGAATACGAAGCAAATACGCAATAAACTGAACAAGAAGCAATCATAAATAACTTTATTCGCAATCGCGCACAAAATTAGTGATTATATATGTACTGATATGATATTAAACACTCTACACTTGTTAAAACCCCGCAACACTGGGGCGAAAACACGGAAAATGTTAAGTGAGAAGCATCCCTAAACTACAGGGCGCGTCAAGCACATTTGACTTAAAAGTTGACGAGAAGCGACCAGTATCCTTTTGGTCTGCTGACGCGTATTGTTCTACAGGCGCCCACGCTATATAGCATAGTTAGTGTTCAATGCTCTTTTTATTTGTTCTGTAGGATCT
>NW_025939543.1:0-2557 GCF_000764305.2 Hyalella azteca | reverse complement strand
GATCTAGATAGCAAAAGGATACATCAGTGATACGTGCAGAAAGTGTTAGTGTTTCACTATTCGGACAAAACGAGCTATACATTTTTTTGAGTCTTCTATAAATTTTATTGAATCTGCTATCAATTTTTTGAGTCTTATACAAATTTTTTGAGTCATCTATCAATTTTTTGAGTCTTTATAAATTTTTTTGAGTTGTCTATCATTTTTTTGAGTCTTCTATAATTTTTTTCAATCTTCTATAACTTTTGTTAGTCTTCCATAATTTTTTTGAGTCATCTATAAATTTGTTTAATCTCCTATAATTTTTAAGTCTACAATCCATATTTGTATTGCCAGGACTTCCTAGCAGTGCTAGGAGGATTCGTAGGAGCCCTCCGCATTCCTGAGAAATGGATCCCTGGAAGATTGGACATGCTCGCTAACTCGCACCACATCATGCATGTGGTGGTGGTGTGGGCGGTCTACCACCTACAACAGGGCGAGATGTGTATAAGAGACAGATATATATTTGTATCTTGATATATGTATATTTATAGGGAGATATATATTCATATATGGGAATATAGCTAACCTCTACAGCACTAACACTCGAGATCAGTAGACGTTGAAGGCTTGTAAAGACACACGGCAAGACAGGAAGATAAAACGATTAAGTCTTATCACGAACCTATTAAAAGTGTCCGGACACCTCATCATACGGGACACTTCATCATTATAGCAATCGTTTCATCATTATAGCTGTCTCTTATACACATCTTTACGATACATATGTATGTTGGTAAAATTTTCACACCCGACGTGAGTATACCCAAGACTGCGTTGAAAGCCTGAGATAACGTGAAGATTACATGCTTGACTAATCTATTCTAATGTATTGACGGTGTTTAGATTTACTATATATTTGAGTTCATTATTGTGACTCCCAGTGCATAACGAACATGAATTCTGCTCCTAATTTTATTATAATTACTCAGTTTAAAGACTAAATTTCTGTTTCTTTCTGATGTATGAAAGTTCTTTCGTACCTGAACAGTTCAAGTAGAGTTCGCCATAGGCCCATAGCCCATATGACATCTAGGATCTTTCAGGTTATTGATATATTTTTTAATGTAGTAGGCGCGACGCAATACCTCTAACCAATGTAA
This sequence comes from Hyalella azteca, assembly GCF_000764305.2. Classification (NCBI taxonomy): domain Eukaryota; kingdom Metazoa; phylum Arthropoda; class Malacostraca; order Amphipoda; family Hyalellidae; genus Hyalella; species Hyalella azteca. Next base: position 1,412 of record NW_025939543.1, on the reverse strand, counting down.
GTCATCAATGTGAATAGATGATTTCATAACCAAATCAGTGACGCTGGTACTCGTCGCTTTGACAATTTAGCAAAGCCCGTCTGTCAATTCACAGGCGATCAAACGTGTCGGCGAATTTCAGTTCCTCCTCAAATATTTTTTCTTCTCGAGAAAATGTTTCATAGGGGAGACTATGCTAGGATATGGTCACGTAACATCCGTCCGTTTTTTAATATAAAGTTTTACATCACACTCGAGCCACGAAGCTCCAGAAACGAATCAGCTAATCTAACCTACTAGGCTATTGCATTTGATTTTGAAAATGTAATGCATAAGTTGTTAGTGAAATCTTTAAGAAGAATATATTGATATCTAATTACATGAAGTCTACGCAATTATTGATAGTAAATTAAACAATCAGAAGCCCATTGAGAATTCAATGGCATCAAATGAAGTGAGGCATTAAATCTTTATAAGAACTTGAACCAGTCACATTATTTAAATCAGAAATGTCGCAATAGATAATGATGGAATAACCCTGACTGGTTTTAAAACCATCATATAACGGTTTTTTCACGATTTTAAAACCAGTGAAGCCGTTATATAATGTTTTTTATTGGGTTTAGAACCATTATATTACATTATCTAACTATTTCCCGACTTTCATACACAAGTCAGAAAAATAATTATAGTCCAATAATATTATATTTTGAACAACACATCAAATGTCTTTTATATCTCTTGAGACTACTAATGTATATGCTTAGGATATGACACATTTATATTGTCTCCCAGCGCACATTCAACAAACATAAAATATACCATTACGATGAAATTTCTTTTTTTGTCTCAATAAATGAGTTTTTGTAACGAAATTATAAACTATATCCATTTTGCCTCTGTGAACATTTTCATGTTGTGCCTTAAAAAGTTACGACACTGTATTAAAATATATGACATATTTTTACCGTCAATATATTAGAATAAATTAGTTAGGCATGAAATTTCTACGAAATCTCAGACTTTTAAAGTAGTGTTCAGTATTCTTGGATCGGTTGCGATTATGCAATTCTAAAATATCGTAAAGTATTTTTCCTATAATAATAAAAATAAAATTTTTGACGCTTAAAACGTCGCTCTGGCGTCGCCAAGACGCTGATCGAACGTAGATTCATGCGGGGTGACGTCGAGCGCTGGTGGACGTTCAGATACTAGCGGAGGTTACCTGCGCACGAAAACCAGCGACAGTTAAGAGGCGCATGTCATACATTATCTTTAAACACTTTTTAATAGATTTATAATCATCTTTCAAACACTTAATTCACACTGAATACTGAAGAAATAAATCGAGCGGTATTGCCCTCCATATGATCCATACGTTTCTATGATGTTGATCCACATGATTAATACGTTATTATAAAGAAGCTATTCAG
>NW_025939542.1:0-263 GCF_000764305.2 Hyalella azteca | reverse complement strand
TCAAGTTTTTGCCGCGAGAATCAGCTTTATTTTTTCGAAGTCTCGATCGATGCGCACGAGGCGGAAGATAACTCATCTAGGTGAAGTTTTCTCTTCACGAGGCGTCTGAATATTTTTCTTTATTCTTTATATCTTTATATTTATATGTCTGAATATTTATTATTATTATATGTCTGAATATTTTTCTTTATTCTTTATATCTTTATATCTTTATTTTTCGAAGTCTCGATCGATGCGCACGAGGCGGAAGATAACTCATCTAG
>NW_025939541.1:0-386 GCF_000764305.2 Hyalella azteca | reverse complement strand
GCTTCACTTTATCAGTGATGACATTAACACAAGCTGCCACTCCTTCCTTGCTTCCTCTGATGGATATTTCACGAGCTGAAAATTAAAATTAAACTATACAAAATTCAACAATTTATTCCTAGCTTCATCCCATATCAACAAAACTATATTAAAAGTTATTATTCAACACGTTGACTACGAAGTGGTACATATGCGTACCACTAAATGTATTTCTCCAGGACGTAGTGGTACATAATTCAGGTTGCCTAAAATTGGCCAAATCCAAGAATAAATAATATGCGTTTAAAAATTACTTTTTAAAGACAACACTTCTGAACAATCCAGTGTCTTGGATGTTACACATGTACAATGAATTTCTATTTCTTGAAATTGAAAAAAAATTATTT
>NW_025939540.1:0-649 GCF_000764305.2 Hyalella azteca | reverse complement strand
AAACTGCGGCTGTTATACATACGAAATGTAAACAGACGGTGTTCAGTGTTGCCATATGACTTTGGAGAAAATTTCTTCTAAAATAAAGATGGCCAAGATTGCGCGAACACGTGTGCAAAGATAATCAATTTTCATTACATTGCGCCAACTGTGCACAGCAATAGCTTAAATAAAGTGAAAATGCGCGGGAAAATTCACCGAAAACATACATCATCCTGAGTGTGGCCTGAGTCACCTGACCTGAGCAATTACCATATTTAATAAATTATTATTATTACTACTTCAATATGCAAGATTTTGGAAAGTACAAACAAGTAAATATATTTTGCATCTGTTCATACATCATATGATCATACTTAATTAGTCTTAGTGTTGGTTTCATAAAAATGAATTTCTGTGATTAGTGTTTACTGTTTAGTTCTGCTACTTGACACTTCTGCTTGCCCGCGAACGGGTTAAAAACGCACTTAAAATAGAGCAGGAGACACACACAAGTGACACAACATGTCCTCAAACCGAGCCCATGGTTAACACTTGATAGTTGATCCAGTTCTCTTCTAACTGCCTCATTGAATCACAAATCTAACATGGCGTAACACAAGCCTCTGCTGGTCTTCGGCGCCCCTTGTCGGAGTTATGAAGCTGCTTT
>NW_025939539.1:0-1600 GCF_000764305.2 Hyalella azteca | reverse complement strand
AATGAGTTTCCTCATCCAAACGCAATCCCGGGTTGTCAGTCATTGAAGGCTAGATGCTCGCAGACGCAGCTCTCACTATATACAAAGTTGAAAATCATTTTTAAATACAATAAAAATCAAGCTGGAATTTTGTGATATTCATCAAAGAAATTTTCTTTGAGAAAGCTGTTATGAAAAAAAAATAGCTTTTATTTGGGGGGTGTCTATGTATATATGTTTGTTGCATTTTTCTATTGTACAATATAAGGGTTGATTGGAAGCCAATTTAATAGTGATGAGTTATACGTAGTGATGAAAAAGTTTGTTATACCGAAAAACGAAGAAAATATGCCATGGATATTTGTTCGTACGAGAATCGCACATTAATTTCCCATCTTTTCTTGCAGCTGTTCAATAATTTTTACGGAAGTGAAAAGTAAGATAGGTCTTGGAAAACCATGTGAGTCTTGAATTTTGCATAATATTTCCAGTGTGATAAAAGGAGTGTTAGGCTACCGATTCATTTTTGAAAAACTATAAAATAATTGATGACTACAAGTAAATGCATGAAACTTAAAACAGAAAAATTCCTCAGCTTCAAGCTGAAAAAAATTAGAAAACATTGAACCTTTATTTTGTAACGTATGAGTGCATCCAATTTTTCTCCTTCCGTGAAAAAGTATAAATTTTTCATTTAATTTAATTTGAAAATATAAATTTGAAAACTAAAGGAAAGATAAAAGATGTGATATTGTGAGGATAAAACTATCAATTAACTTTAATTCAAAATGAACTTCCTAGAAAATTATTCTAGAATGAATGCGCGCCAAACTGCAATCATTGCAGTCTTCTGGTTCATGCAGTTCGCCATTCAACGAGGTTCATCGGTTCAAGGTGAGACTTTGTTCATCTCATGCTCTACGTGCAGAATTTTTATTTGGTTACTACATACATAATTGTTATTTTATTTCAACATGCACATTTTTTATTTGACTTTTACATGCACGATTTTTATTTTTTTGTAATTTGACTTTATTTGATGTACAATTTTTATTTGGCTTCAACATGCACAATTTTTATTTGATTTATTTACTATGGAAGGATCGTTAATTTGAGATCGTTACTTTTATCCCTGCAGTGTAGGGTTTAAATCCCATGCTAATCCTATTCTAATCCTATTTAATCCTGTGTGGATTACATATGTAACCCGCGACCACTGTAGGGTTAATTGTCTATGTCTAATTGCTTACTGTGGGACATATTAGCACAACGAATGGCAATATGCCACTTTAGCGTGTAATTTAAATAATTTATAAGATCATATTTCGTAATAATATTATAACATTCAGATAATACATAACTTGGAAAATATTATCAAACGTTGAATTCATTATAAATTATTACGACTCGTTAAATTCAGATTTCATTCTAATTTGGGATTTTCGGAAAACAAACAAAAAAATAAATCACCGGAAAAACAGCTACGGAATAATTTTTCATTTTTTTTTGTTGGAATTGTAGGGAAAATAGATTCCATATTAAATATTTTGCGGAAAATTCGTTACTCTTTAAAAATAATTTATATTAAATGCTGTAAGCTCAGAATAGCTTGACTAACTTT
>NW_025939538.1:0-491 GCF_000764305.2 Hyalella azteca | reverse complement strand
GGCCGGCCTCAACGTCTGAGTCGGACATGGACGCGCCCCCACCCCTACGCCGCATCATTGTAATTAGGAGCTCGAGCTCTGAGGCTCAACTTTTCGTCCACTCACACGTGACTTACCTATTTATAATACTGATAAATATATGTGAGATACGATTTCGGTTAATATCTAGGTGGGCACAAATCTATCTAGTCGATTGTTCAATGTTCACAAGCACACGTCCGTAATCGACCGCAGCTCGAACCGGAATCCCCAATCACAACTTCTACCAACTACGGCTTTCAGTAAACAGCAAATCCGTGAGGTCGCGGTCCGCAAGAACGCAAATTTAACGTTGGCTGTTTTTTTGGGAGGGGCAACAAACTATTGTCATTAACCCTTTAACGACCACATTTTTTGAGGGGAGCGTCTGGATCCAAAATCGACAATTTTGGCTTCTCCGGTTTTTAGTCTCATCTTAAAGCTGACATTCTGACCTATCAAACGGTACCAAA
>NW_025939537.1:0-505 GCF_000764305.2 Hyalella azteca | reverse complement strand
TTGAGTGAATAAGATTCACTTGAGTGAATAAGATTCACTTGAGTGAATAAGATTCACTTGAGTGAATAAGATTCACTTGAGTGAATGAAATTCACTTGAGAGAATAAGATTCACTTGAGAGAATAAGATTCACTTGAGTGAATGAGATTCACTTGAGTGAATAAGATTCACTTGAGTGGATAAGATTCATTTGAGTGAATAAGATTCACTTGAGTGAATGAGATTCACTTGAGTGAATGAGATTCACTTGAGTGAATAAGATTCACTTGAGTGAATAAGATTCACTTGAGAGAATAAGATTCACTTGAGAGAATAAGATTCATTTGAGTGAATAAGATTCACTTGAGTGGATAAGATTCACTTGAGTGAATGAGATTAACTTGAGTGTAAGATTTTAATCGGCATTGTAATTAAATGCCATGTCAGTCTGGATATGCAGATGTAAAATTCAAGTTTTCTCTAATTGTTGAAAAGTATCGTAACTAATGAGTCATGAAAACGCACA
>NW_025939536.1:0-310 GCF_000764305.2 Hyalella azteca | reverse complement strand
TTTAGGATTCGCTGATTTAAGGCCTCGATGTCAGCTTATGGCTCACCATTTTGGTCACGTCCAAGCCTCGGAATGATCATTGGTCAGCGAACATCATATGGCTCAGGAAGCCTTTGTTCTAGGCTTAAATATCCGGGAAATGTTTCCGTGCTTGGCCTGAGGTTATTGCTTTCTTATTCTGTGTTTATCAAGACATCGTGTTTCGTTTCAGGTCTTCTGTTATCTTTCTTGGACCATGTATTCAAAGCAGCGAGACGAACTGATTTTTCCACGTGGAGCCTTCCTTTTTGTTTTCTCTAAAATAATTTTT
>NW_025939535.1:0-609 GCF_000764305.2 Hyalella azteca | reverse complement strand
TGACAGCGCCAGCCGCCATGCGTGACAGTAAAAGTTTTATTACAACTCTACCCAAAAATTACATTTTATAAAATTTAAAATAAAAATTTCTGTATTATTACTGTGTTTTGAGAGAAATTTTATACTAAAATCAATCCCACATTCCCAGTTCCCACTAGGTAGCCACTGGCCCACTACTACCACTAGGCACTAGCAGCTACTCACCAAGACAGGAAATTTTCTGCTTGAATAGGTGAAAGTCAATACCTAAAATCCTAAATCCCATGGCTCATTTGTAAAATCTTATTTATAATTAGATAATATATGATGATCAATCTAGCAGGAAAGAAATTAATTAAGAAGCTCCAAAAAATGAGGGTGAAAGCTCTATTAGTATTTGTAGCTGGGGAAGTAGATATATTTTATGCCTGCTTACCACAATGCTGAATTTATCAACCATATCACCAACTCCAAGATCAGCCTTTTCAGCCCAAAATGTCACCAGTATAGACTATAGAATAGAATAGAAGTGTCAGCACTGAAGAAATAGGCCCATGGCCTGTTGCCGATTCTTGAATTTTTTGTGACTTGATTCACAAGGGATCCGGCCTTTGGAACCCGATCTTTCCA
>NW_025939534.1:0-1130 GCF_000764305.2 Hyalella azteca | reverse complement strand
ATCATTTTTTTCTACTAACGATTAATAGTAATGTTGCAGCAGCGGTGTTGAACATTGCTCAACTTAATTAGATTATGGCCAAAATCTTGACTAAAGTAAAGTCGCCCTCGTATTTTGGCCATCTTAAACATTTTTATTTCTCCTACTGGAACAGAAACATTATTTTATTTCGGGGTCAAACATGAGAATTTATTGTAGGACAATACATCAGTGCCGCAATTTCAATGATTCATTTCTCCTTCAGGGACGAACAGTAACACATTTACTTCTGGGACAAACAGTTAGATTTTTACTTCTGGGACAAACATATACATAGTTCCTTCTGGGACAAACAGCAACATTTAACTTCTGGGTCAAACATTAACATAGTTCCTTCTGGGATAAGCAGTAACACTTTTACTCCTGGCACAAACAGGAGAATTTCTTGTAGGACAAAGAGAAATTTTCTTCTTCTGGACAAAAAGGAACAATTCTACGTTAGGGACGAACAGATACGAGGCTACTTCGAGCCGTACATACGAACAAGTAACCTCCTGGGTTCAGTTGTTATGTTTATTTAATTTCTGTAAAACACATTAACCTTATGGAGTTTTTTAATTGCAGAAAATAATATAGTTAGTCGCCATCATCGAATCTTATATGTTTATAATTTTTTAAATGTAACAAATCCAAAAGAATCTTGGTATAAAACAATGGCCAAGAAGTTAATAATTGCTATGATGATCAATTCATAACACAAAAATAGATTTTTAACAGAGAAATATAGAAAAAAAAACTTTACATTAAATTCAACCGGCCTCCACTTCCGATAATATTTTAAATGTTGTAAAGATTAAGAAATGCTTCTGAGCTTACATACATAGACCATCATGCAGGCAAATCAAACATACATATTCGAGTAACGAACACTTTAATGTTTTCACGAGAATAATTCAATGCCACAAGGATTTAGCCAAATCGTTGTCCGCGTTCCACGGACGATTTCAAGATTTTTAATGTTATCAAGAAAAAATTCCCTTATGTTCATCGCGATGAGAATACTATTCGTTCCCGTCTTTCGCGAAGAAAAAATTTCGTTCCGGTCTTTTGTGGAGAAAAAATTTCGTTCCAGTCTTTTTTCGGAGAAAAAA
>NW_025939533.1:0-323 GCF_000764305.2 Hyalella azteca | reverse complement strand
GCACCAGCACCAGCAGCGGCAGGGTAAGTCGTCCAGTTTCCGTTAGAGGAGAGCCGAGCGATCCTTTCTCCCGCTGTCGTCCCAAAGAAAAGTCGCTCGCAGGAACCTGTTGCTTGGCAGCCGAGGCCGCGCTTCTCTTTCTCTCTTTTCTTTTTTCGCATTTTTTCGATTTCTGCGATGCATCCAGTCAGCGGCCCACCGGCGGACCACTCAGCGGCCAACGATGTTACTTCAGTGGAGGGCATTCAGTGGCCGCCAACGTCACTTCAGTGGAGGGCATTCAGTGGCCGCCAATGTCACTTCAGTGGAGGGCATTCAGTGGC
>NW_025939532.1:0-646 GCF_000764305.2 Hyalella azteca | reverse complement strand
TATCCGAATAAATTCTTAATTGCACATCACTCTCTCTGCATCGCTCCAAATTACTATTTCAAGGAAGACATAGATCCTCGATGATCCTTGATGATCCTTGATGATGTCAGTGATATTAGCACGGTTTCCGCAATGAACTGCTTCCTTCAATTCCAAGTGGAACTGCTTCAACTTGGTTGTCCTTTTCTCAGCCGTACTTGGTTGAATTGCACGGTTGCGACGCTGAGCCGGTTGCTATATCCATACGTTCTGCCAGCCTATGGGCAGACAGATAAATTGATAATTTGTTCCAAATAGCGATAAATTTTTTGCCATTATTTGGATAATCTCGACCCAGTTTAGAATCGAAAACGAAGGTAACTGCGCCACACGCAATAAGTACGTCACTATTTAGACAATATTACTCATATATTTTCTACGAGAACTACGAGAACAGACCTCTCCCATAACGCAGCAGATTTTTTGCTGCATGTCCAAATGGCTCCAGGCGTAGAAATTCTATTAATGTACTAGATCGTGCAAATATTTCCATGCCACACTCTGCCTTAACTTTCTTCGACACTAGACAGGCTCATTGCGTCACGAATACAGCATACCTTAAGCCGTGGTATCCCACAAACTCTCGTTACCACGGCGTGTTATCCCT
>NW_025939531.1:0-1467 GCF_000764305.2 Hyalella azteca | reverse complement strand
AGAGGCTTGAACAAAAAGGAAATCTTTGTCAATAGTAATTGCGAGAGCGCTTTGATTTATAAAGGCATTAAAATTAATCAGATATATGGTTGCTAAACAAGGGATACTGTAGGGAATTTTTCTAATGGTTGAATTAGTATTTGAAGAATTAATCATATATAATTATATTTGATTGCTAGCCAAGGGATACTGTAGGGAATATTTCTAATGGTTGAATGGGTATTTAAGGATAGCAAATTTAAGCAAGTTAGGAGAACTAAATAAGACTTCCCATGGAAGAAAGAAGTTCAGCGCGGTGCGTTACTCCAAACTTAAGTCTTGGTAATTAACATTGTTGTAGTCCGGAACTCGGGCTCACCTCAAATCGTCTAGACCTTAAAATGCGGACCGATCGAGCTTCCGGTTTTTTTATCGACTTCTTGAAGAAGTTGGAGTGCGAGCGCCTCTGTAGTTTTGCTTAACAAAGAAATAGTTGGAATCAAATATGCCAGCTGAAAGAACGGGAAATTTTCAGAATGCAGCAAAGTTTAAAAGCCTTCGTGAAATGAAAAGAAGGATATCGTAACAAATCTTGATCGTGCCGACATTGGACCAGATGGTAAGACACAGCAAACAGTTCAAAGCTACGATTAAATTTCGTATGATGAAATGTTTTCTACAAATTAAAATGTTCAAAGCAAAGAAAATTTTCGAAAATTCAAAAACAATTTACTAATCAAGCTTTTACATTGGATTGAGAAGAAGATTTTTCATTAAAAGGATAATGAATGTAACAGTTTCATAATGACTTTAACTACCTGAATACCTTATCCTGGTTATATATTAAATGCATGTATTTAATAATCGACTCTAATAGCACTTTAAAATTGCAGAGAAATATGCAATATTACATGTTATAATTTTAAATATAAGTTTAACTCACCATTATAGACAATTATATACCTTTTTCAAGTTTGTGTAGTTTGGCAGAAGGTGTTCTTTAATGCAGGTTTCGTTGAAAACCAGAGAGTATTTCTTATTGAAAAATTTCTTATTGTTTTTCTCTATTCGGCGAATTAGGCTCTTGATAGGAAGTTAAAATCCAAATATCAGGTTTCCAAGGGATATTTTATTATAATTTTACGACGTTTCGAATGCAACTTCATTCATTATCAAGTATAGGAAGGGTTTCGCAAATAACTGAATTTGAAATTTTGAAATGACAATAGTACAAACATAGGTATTATGGATACAGATTGGAATGAAAGCTTAAATTACGAGAACTTTCAACGTCCTGACAAATCCGGTAGTTTGTAAATTAATAGCTGGAGACTCATGCTTAATGCTTGCTTTTTTTCAAGTGTATATGGGAAAAAAACACATAATTTCCGTATAAGGGTATTCAGTAACAACTGGGTAATAGCCTTAGAGAATAAGTGAACAAATATCACGAAAATATCAGGAAGACGTGCGTATTTGTGTTCGGAA
>NW_025939530.1:0-39951 GCF_000764305.2 Hyalella azteca | reverse complement strand
ATGTGATCGTATGAGACGGCGCAAAAAGAATTTAGGAGGCCACACAGCATGGTCGAGCACTCGAACCCGGCTACGATAGGTCAGTCCTCTGTGCTAATTGAAGGAAATTCATAATTTATCTCATTCGACAATCAACTATCGATCACTGATAGATTTTTATGGTCTCCGTTTTTTACAGCAGCTGTACTGGTATATTATTTTTCCGAGCATGCGCTTGAGGGAATGAATTCAGCATTTTCTAAATTGTGTGTCACAATAATAAAGTAGTTTTATAATCAATATCCCGAACTCCAGGACTATCTTTTTCTTTATCTATCGTGAGCCACTATAGGTTGACAAACAAGTGACAGATTAAATTTTTATTATCGAATTTAACTGCCATGGGGGCCGTTATTTCAGTTGGGTCTCCGTTTTTACTTGTATAGACAACGGTATGGCTTCACATCCCTGAATCTCATTCAAAAACTCTTAACAGCCAGATTTGGTAATGTTAACAGCAGAAAGATATAACGACGGATAAAGAAAGTACATGAATTTTTCATAAATATGCTGATATATGTTGCTGAGAATTCCTACTACTCTGTCAAGAAAGGAACAAGGATAACGGCATTCATCACAAGATCCTTTGCTGGCTAATTTTCATAGCCTTGGCACCTTCTATAGCTACGTAAGGAAAGCTTAATTGAGAGATCAGAAATTGTTTAAAACAATGCAACTACCCCAAAATGTTGTCGAAATGGGGAGACGTTCGATGCATTATCAGGTTAGGGGTTCCATGCACGCAGCAATATAAATTAATAAATAAATAGAATAAGTAAAAAACACAAAAACATTTGAGTTGTTAAATTTGACTAGAATTAATTCTTACGAGGAGCACGGATCTCGATTGATATCAGCAGAAAATTTTTTAGAGAAAATGTGACTGGCAATTAAGGACAAACTTCGTGCCCCTGAGATTCAACGCGTGTGTGACTCGAGAAATACGTTCGACGGTTCATTCATGTAAGAACGTGGTAGGTTCAATTGCAGGACTCTTTTATCGCGGCAGCTGTTATGAATAACAAAATATTAACCAAGTTTTTATGCATATCGTGTTACGTTTTAAAAATTTTATTCCTATTTGCAAAATCTCAATGAGCATTTATTTCCTCGTTTCCATGCGACTTCAATTATTTCTATTGAATATTACTGATGTCAAATATGATCATTGACTGCCTATCCAGACTATATCGTATATGTAAAGGCTTCTAATTATTTAGACAAAATAATGCAACAGGTATTTTTATCAAACAAGAAATTTAATAATGTTATAGCGTAAAATAGCTTTTTGCAATAAATACATGATATGATAGGCATTTTAATTTTAAATAAGGAATATTGTTGCTGTCTGTTGTTGACGGAATTCTGAGCATTGTTTCCATATTCTCTATTGAAGTCTATGCTCGCGCTGTAGACCTACATGGTATTTAATAAACATGTTTCATAGTGCGACAAACTTGAGGACTAATTTCCATCCTGGGCAAGCTTCAGCTCATCAAGAAACATGGCGACCAGGTCCATCAAGAAACCTGGTTCCAGGTTTTCGTTTAACAAACATGAGGCCGAGCCAGACTGCGTGAAATGCGGGAATATGAAACGTGCGGTGGAACTGGACGCTATCGTCTGAAAAAATTTGAAATTATGAACTGAGTAACGTGAGCTACGGCAACACCATATCAAACATATTGACCGAGAATCCAAGTAAAACGGAATTCAAGTACATTTTAGAAATTAATGAAAGTATTATCTATAGGAGATTTAATTCCTTTCCATTAAATTATTTTGATGTTAAGAGTTTCCGTGATAGATTGAATGATATTTAAGAAACGTATTTGCGACAAGTAAAATACTTTGCTTCTGATATGAGCATTGCCACCGGATTATTTTATACTCAAATTCAATTAAGGAGACTTTTAAACACGTTAATTTGCATTTGAAATCCTCCTGACAACGAGACTTTCATTTATCTTAAATTTTCTGGGTAGCTCTTTATTAAAAACTTCAATGGCTCGTAAAATACCTCCGCTGATCGTAACTAGAATCGCTAACTCCAAATTTGGGCGAATGGCGGGCTACCGATCGACAACTTACCTGTGGCCACCGATGATACAGCCAATATTTTCAGACTTGAGTTAGAGGAAAGAGTGTGTAGGCTCAATTGAAGGTTTATTTGAGCCTATGCCGAAAATTTCATTCTGAGAGCATCAGGTTAAGACCCAAAACGCAAACTTCGACTGTGTTTGAGCTAATTTGATATTTCAGGAGTGAACTGGAGTGGCAGTTAAAGCTGACTAAATGGCTCGTAAACTTGGGTAAAGAAAATTCATCTTCTTGAAAACTTTTCTCATTTCTGTCGGTGAAAAATATTAATCCCACAGTAAAATTTAATTCCCGCTGACGTAAGGCGTGATCTTGTCCCAAGTACGTTTTGATTGAAAATAAACTATAGAAGAGATATTTTAAGTGTATATAAGTAATTTTTTATTGAACAATAGCCATAAATGAATTTTTATGGTTTGCTATTTCTCAAATTGTATAAATGAAGATGAATATGAACAATTTTTTGCAGTATTAAAATTAGCAATTCAATAACTTGAGAAAAAGTTAATATCGATATAAGTAGCCACAAATTCTCACTTTAATGGTGTATTAGGTTTCAATAGCCTTCACACACTCACTAAAATTTTAACATTTCAATCAATTTAAATCAGTAATACACGGAGCCAGATCGGGGGATAAGGCCGGTCAAAGAAGGCCACCTATTGAAGAGATGAGGCGCTCTGCAAAATGTTGTCGCAGACGGAGGCAACTCTGCAAAATGGCTGGCCGCAAGAAAAGTACTCCTCGACTGCAAACGCACGCTGCTCACTTGTCCAATGCATAGTGGCAACTGACTAAGCGGGAGGCAAAATTTCATGACCTTGCATTATACATAAAATACTTTTTGTCCTTTTCTACAATATTTGGCGGCCTGGCACGAAATACAAAACAGGAAGTTCCCGTGAATTTTACTGTGTGTTACCACAATGGAAAATATCACTTAAGAATTTGTTGATTTTACACAATTTTTCTTAAGGAGATAACTAATGGAGCATAACTTATGTTTAAAATGTTTTCATTTTCAGAAATAAAACTCGGTGATTTTTTTCCGAACCTTCCATGCTTAGGTTAGGTAAGCGCATATTATTGCTTTTTAATTCTGCGATTTGTGAGCTAGCAATCGATTCCTACCTGAAGCATGTACTTGATTCTTTATTTAGAATATAAATTTTCACTCAGGTCTATCTTTCAGTTTGTACGGTAGCCTCCTCCTATTGATGTTAATACTGAGTCCAAGCATATGAAAATCTTAATTGTACTCCATTTAAAAAAGTGAAATTATTACTATTGAATTATCATACGATCAACTGTTCGATTGTATTTGTTGCATGGATGATGATCTGAACCCATAAAATGACGGGGATCTTCTGTAAAGTCAGTATATGTAATCATGGTTGTATTACGGCCTGGTTGTATTACGGCACTTTCTTTCATTCTGAACTAAAAGGAATACTGAACTAACAGGACAGTTCAGAATTTTGAATTAAAAGGAAAGGAATTTCATTTGGATATCGAATAAAATTATAACATATAAATGTATGAATTGTCCGCGAATTTATCTTCGTCAATAATGCAGCGAAAAACATAAGGAAGTAAAATCTGAAATATTAGTGATAAAATTAAAGTATGATTAATATATTAAAATCTGTAATAGGTAAAATCTACAATATGAGTTATATATATGAGGCCGTTATAATACACATTAATTCACTGCTTATATTAAATGAGACAGTGTTTACGAGCCGTCCAGCAAAGGCCTAATATTGTGTCAGAAAATAGCATCTATTCCTGCAAACTACGTCGATATCGAGGGTTCAGGTTGTGGTTCTTCTCAATTATGATTTCGTTGAGAAAAATGAAAGAGATTTGGCTTTCCAGGTTAGGCGTACTTTAGGGAAAATCTGAAAGTTGGACACAGAGTCAAACAAGGAGCACCAATTAATATTAAAATTTATTAAGCATTGCTGGCAATTTTTTGGTGAATTGTTTATGAATTAATAATGCACTGTACATTTTATGGTAACTTCAGATATAAATAAATTCCTAGACGTTATTACGCTCAGAAACAAGAGAAATTTCTTCATGTCATAATTTTTCATATACACATCACTGAAGACATTAAGTAATCCTTACTAACGACCATTAACACCTTTAAAGAAAATCAATTTACCCTTGTCATCAACAAGGATTAAATTTTTTCTTGTCCGTTTTTTCTGAGCTTCTCTAGCTTCTAGCATGTCAGGAAAGCCGGATTCTGTTGGGCAGGCAAAGATGCCTCAAGTTTCGGAAGTTCCTTGGAAATCCTACTACGAAAAAATAACAAAAAACATAAAGCCTTGCCTTTTTTCCTCCGTTCCCGCCAGCCAGCTTGCTGAGCCGGCTATTGGTTTCAACTTTCAGAGAAAAGTTACTAGAGAAGAGGAATGTGAAATAATTGGGAATTAAAGTCAGTGAACTATGTTGTAAATCGACGCGGAGTTTCACTAATCGAAATTTAACTGGCAATCTACCATCTTCCAGACGTTGATTTATATACATGAGGTTGTTATAATGCACATTAATTCACTACTCGTACTAAATGGGACAGTTTTTGCGAGTCGCCCTCGGAAAAAATTACCTAATACCTAATATAATACCTAATATTGTATCAGAAATGACAGTGATTCTTGCAAACAATGTCGATATCAAAGTTTCAGGTGGTGTTTTTTTGCATTGCGGTAGATCACTAATTGAATTGTTGAATTATGTGTTGCATTGCGGTAGATCAGTATTCATTGAAGTCATTTTCTTAGATTTTTTTCCCAGATATAAGAAGCGGGCATAAGTCTACAGACGGTGCGCATAATTATGAATAAGTATATTATTACAGTTGATGGCACTTGTACTGTTACAGACTCGACATACTTACATTAAATTATTAAAAAGGTCATTTTGACATCAATTCAGACTGACGATATATATGTATAAGTAGGAAAGATGATATATTCACTGGAAATATCATGCATTTTGACTAATTTTAATTTAAGTTAGATATTATTTTCTCTTTTGCCTTCCGGCACTAAAACTGTTAAGCTCTAGGTTGAGGCTAAATTTGAAGAGATAATGCACCCAACTTTGTCAATTCTGCCACCACTTTGCGTGAAATTTGTAACAGTGAGTTGGTACAAAATGCTTTGTGTAATTTAACGATACAGTGGAAATTTATACCGGTAAAGGCTCCTCATTTCGGCGGCGTGTGGGAACGCCTCATTGGAGTGACAAAATTTGCTTTAAAGAAAGTATTAGGCAGTTCACTCGTGTCCTTCACTGAGCTTCATACGATTATATGCGAGGTAGAGTCATTTGTAAACGATAGACCCTTGACGCATGTTTCTGATAGTTTGGATGATGACGTGTTAACGCCTTCCCATCTACTGTGTGGTCATCGAATCCGAGCCCTTGGTAATTCGGGGGTAGACCTGGATGCTCTACTTGATCCCACAATGTACGAAAAGGAAATTTTCAGCAAGCGTGAACAGCGGCTAAGATTGTTACTTGCACATTTTTATAGCCGCTGGAAGAATGAATACCTGAAATCGCTTAGAGAAAGGGACCGTCATTTGTCGACGACTTCCAATAGTCACATTGGTCCAGGCGATATCGTGTTGATCAGCGACGACGCTCCTCGCATGTCGTGGCTGCTGGGGAGGGTAATGCGGTTGCATACCGGCCTAGATGGCGTCGTGCGTTCAGTTGAACTAAAGACGAAAGCTGGAACAACTACTCGACCGATTTTTAAATTGGTAAATTTGGAAATTCCTTCTGAACTTCGTAACATCAGCGAGTCTGACAGGTCGAGCACATCAAGAGATCCCATTCCAAAACGCGGGGCAGCTGAGCAAGCCCGCGAGAAAATAGCAAAATTGTTTGAACAATAATTTGTGCACACTTACTAAATTTATGAATGCATACATGATAACTGTGTTGTTTTCACGAAATGTTATGTGTAAGGTATAGCTATGTTGATACAGCTTAGTCTACTGTAAATATTTAAGTACTTGAAGTTTCCGTTTGCAGCGCCATTGTTAAAGAATTGTTGGTGTACATAGTGTGTATTGATCTACATGCGTTTCTTATTTCTGAGTCATTTTCTCTGCGTGGCGGAGTGTGCAATTTGTGTAATTACATTTGTATATTTTCATGTAGAACCAGTAGCTACGCGTTACTATTGTTTACTATTGCAGGACGTAAGTCAGATTACGTCAGTCTTTACCTCGGCGTCTTCCTCCTCGGTTGTGTCAATAAACTTACGAACCATTCAACCTTTAATTCCAACCCTACGGAATTAACAATTATTATCAAATAAAAAGTTAAGGCTAATTAGCGCCAATGTTTGAAATTAGGTGCAACATAGACAAACATAGAAAAAGTTTTTTATTCATGAGATTTAAACTTATTCCATCAATAAAATTCTTGTAGTTCCGAGGAAACTATTTATTAGAGATCAGTTATGGAAATTCATAAAGCCTCCAATCAATCAACAAGATCGTTGTACTGTTGGCCAAGACCGAAAATTTTGCAGACTACTGGAAACTAGAGCTCGAAAAATAATAACTTCGAGAATTGTTGATGCATAATGCGCGCGCAAAAAAGTTTCAATAGAATTTCAATAATTCAATGCAATTTAAATACATCTATATTAGGTAATGTTGTGGCAAGCATATATTATTTATATGCGTGCATATTTTACTGAGTTGTAAAAAACTGCAAAGTAATTGCGCCGAAGGGCAAAAGAAAAAAAATTCGTAAGCATAAGGAACATAAAAACATCCGAAAAAATTAATATAGAACACGAATTAAAACTGAAGATAAAGGCATGAATCCACGCTTACCTGGCAAACAGTGTTGAAATAACGTTGAATTGAAGTTTATTAATCAGTACAACGTTTAATTCAACGTCAATTCAACAACAGATGATTGTGGTTGCCCTCACGGACGAGATAAACGAGGTCGCCATTTTTTTGTAAAGTTTTCTTTTTGGATTTTCAAAATAATTATGACATAATGAAGTGTTTTAATATGAATGACAAACTTCCTGTAGTTATTATTTCACAACATGATTATCGAACTAAAGTATCTCTAAAAATTGTTGCTGAAGAATGAGACAGTTTCCGTGGGAATTTATCAGCCCCGAGACAGCGAAGCAAATCAAGCCGCTAATCAAAATGCTGAGTGACGGTATTTTATGACGTCGTGAGGCCC
Source organism: Hyalella azteca (assembly GCF_000764305.2). NCBI lineage: Eukaryota > Metazoa > Arthropoda > Malacostraca > Amphipoda > Hyalellidae > Hyalella > Hyalella azteca. The sequence goes on along the minus strand of NW_025939530.1, from coordinate 32,571 downwards.
TGTGACGAAACCATGAATTTGAGAATAATATAATCAAGAATAATTTGTAGAAACTTATTATTATTTTATCATTATTTCTAGACTCAATTTGTATTAATTAGGTACATTTGTATTTCAGCCTTCCTAAGCTATAAATAAAAATTTGTTATTATTATTGTTTCTTATATCTTTACTATAAAAAATTGAATATAAATTTGTTATATAAATTTATCTGAATTTTGAGGCAAAAGAGTTAATATAAAACCGCTCTAGTCACCTTCGCTTTTTCTAGTCTCAAATGGCTTAATGCAAGCGTGAAGAAATTCACGATTTCTCAATAAAAACCCAATCGGTTACATGAAACTCCGATTTGTAGAAAGTATTTTAGTTCACTTAACGAGTAAAAATTATATATGTTCAGAGAGTTTTTTATTATCTAATCATCAATCATTATTCAATGTGTAAAAAGAATCTATGTTAAGTTTACAGCCGAGTTGCCAAAATAGCATGAGATAACAAGAAAAAAGTCTATTGACTTTGCTCACCACATTTAATAGCTCCCCAACCTTTAATATTCAGGCATGGACTGAGGACTTGAATACATGACCAATTTTTTGGAATTTTTTATTGACTTTTGAGTTGGTTTACACACAAAAAAAATCGTATATGAAGTTATTATCGGAAAAAATCTCATTTATGCATATCAATTAAAAAATTTTTGTTTGTTATTGGAATAATAAGGTTTTTCAATGCACTCTTTATAAAATCTAAAACATGAAAATTATGTTAACAAAAAGAGAGTTTATGTTGAGAGTGATTCGGGTCTTGGTTGAGAGTGACAAGAGAGTCTTTGTTAGGTTTTAGTCTATTGGAAGCATAAATATCATCGGGTTACTCGTGACAAAGTCTACGGACTTTGCTACCAGTATTTAATTTTCTGAGCTTTCATGTGGGTCTCAAGTTATGACTCATTTTCTCTCGCTCGTTTTATGTGCTTTTAATTTCTACCACAATCGAAAATAAGTCAATTTTACACCTTTACAGAGGCTGTTATAATTTATGGTGTGTAGGTTAAGTCGTTTCCGATATTAATCGGCAACCGTAGCAAATGAACTCAGATCTCAGCCAAATTCGAAAAATTTGAAAATTTTGCAGCTGCGCAATGTCGATTTATGTGCCGTTAATTCCATCCATAATATAGTTTTCTATATATAATATGGCCCTCTATATATCAATATAGCATGGCCCTCTAATATAACATGGCTCTACAGTCATATAGGACATACGAAAATGACATGAAATCGCATGAGCGACCACCAGAAGTATTTTTATACCAAAGTCGGACTTGGAATTTTTCTGATTTCGTCTATGTTTTTGGACGCTCTAGTGGAAATTTTCGTCACTCCAGTATTAAATAAACCTCAGAGAAGCTTTTATTGCTATTTTATACAAGCATGGAATAAACTGTAAGTTTAACAGCATCTTTAACTTTGGTTTTAATCTAATTTGTTTGCTGTAGCTTTCCTGACTGGAATATAACGAAACATATTCGTCCTAATCCTATGTCATATGATATAGGATTATATAAACTTATAATCCTAATCCATTCAACGATGAGATTAGATCAATGAAATGAAGGAAGCAATGTCCACTAGGTATGCATAATTCTCTAACAAATAATGCACTCAGAAATTTCTTTAACGTTTTTTTACCAAATGTTGTTTGGCATAACCTAGGTTTTTAATTTTGCAATATTCTGCTTTCTACTTAGAAACAGACAGAAATACGAGAATGCAAATGACTGTGGATATTTATTGGCAAATTGCATATGTTTTGTTGAAAACCCATAGTTCCAAGAGTTTCTATTCGAAAGTTATGAGGAAAGGCCTGAAATGGGGTTTTTAAAAAATCTTGCACTTAACTAATAACTGCAAATGAAGAGGGATCTCTACCAAACTCGAGACATATGTCAATATAACACCTGTACAGAGCCTGTCTTAAATATTAGAGGTATGTGCAGTTAGACGTTTCCGAATTAGACAATAACCCGATAACAGCCACAAAATACATTGCATCTCAACCGAAGTCTCGAAATATGTTCATTTTACACCAGCGCAGTGACTGTTATCACTTCTGGCATATGGTTTCCGCCTTGTAGGAACTATACAATCATTTGATGACTGCCGCAAACTAAATTGGATTGCAACCAAAGTCGTAAAATAAGTTAACATAAAAAGGCTCATTGGCTGTACAAATTTGGGTGGATTTAATCGTTTCTAAATTAAACAATTAACAAAAAACTACCGCAAACAAGCTTGGATCGCAACCTAAGTTTAAGAATGAGTTAATTTAACCAGTTAGCGGTGACCGTAGTATTTTCAGGTGTGTAACTTAAGTCGTATTTGAATGCGGTAATTAACAGATAGCCGCTCAAACGAACTTGGATCTCAATAAAACGCGAGAAATTTGTTAATTCCACAGCTGCGCAGTAGCTCTATTAATTCAGGCTAGTGAAGTCAGTTTCTTAAAATGGGGTTATTATAGTGCAAGCATCGTGATCCATGTAAATTTTGTGCTGAAAATATCACTTATTTTATACTTTTTTTACTCAACGTCCTCTATCTTCCTCCAAAGTCACTCAGGTACTAATATAGCACTAATATAAGGTCAGAATTCTAGGCAAAAAAATTAATTACTTATGTGATATTTCCCTCACAAAATATAAACTTACAGCTGTTCCATTCCGTCGTCCGACATCGTCTGGTCTGACATCCTTATATCGGCGTCACTGTTGTAGCCACGGAAGCCTCCGCCGTGTAGTTGTCGGTGTCGCTCCCTCGGTGCTACTGCGGCCTGGAAGTTTGGTTACACTGGCTATTATCCATCCACGCTGTAATGTGACACTTCGACATTAAATTATTGAAAATTAATCACTACACAGTTGACCTGTGTGAGTTCCTTAACAGATAACTTGCTGATAACCGTAAATAAAAACAATACACAAAGCGAACATAGTCGCACTTTTTAAACTTGCAAGCAACATTCAGCAGATATAATAACATTATCACACAAGTTGAATATTCCTGGAAACTAATATGTTTCCAGGAATGGAAACATATTACCAACTGGGATTGCTGAAATTGTAATATATAATACAAATAATTCATGTTTGCATCCGCTGAATCACTCAATGAATAACTGACCGAAACCTTTTTATTTCCTGGAAATCAATCCGATTACTGAAACAAACCGCGTACTAAATGCTAAAACGTGCAGCGTGTGTGAAGCATTAGCAATGTCATCAGATTCAGCATAAGCCTATTAAATAGCTGCTTAAGCAGCTTGCTTTATTTTTGCAATTAGCTTAGCTCCTGTGCAGATTTATGCTTTGCTTTAACCGACCATATTTTGATACACTTTCTGAGATTAACAACAGGTGAGGCTCTATATATTTTGTATAATTCAACTGAACAGTCTCGTTATTAATATTTTATTTCAAACAACCGACCATATCTACGTACGCATATTAGATATTAAAATTTAATATCGCGCGCCTCGTCGCTTACAAGCGGCAACATGACGGCTATAATTAATGAAGGAAACTATTAAAAAAAACAAGGGCGAAGCTTGTGAAATAATCCTGTGTCATCCATTTACTGACCGTATGAAACCAGGCGAATAACGATCACCGTAAAATGTACAGAATTATTTCAGTAGAACTTGATGGAATTTTTAATTAGCCCAATGTAAGCACCGTTGGAAACTAGCTTGTTACGAAATGAAATTATTTATTAATCCATACCGATACAGACGTAGATTTGACTAGTTGATATATTTTGAATATAATTTAAATCATCTATTCGCTGCTAATGATCAAATAATGCAACAACATGAGAAATTTGTGTTAGTTAATTGATTATGTTAGGCTGCGTGATACAAATAGGATTTGTTGTATGCCTCGTATGAGATATACTCCACTTCGATCGTTTAAAAGCGAAATAGTTCACTGGAATGCGCGGAATATGGGTCGAAAAATTGAGCGCAGAATATATTTTTTCTAGATATAAATTTCTCCTAAACTGTAATCAAGTCAAACGATAACAGAGTTTTCAAATAACATCATTAGACCTCGACTTTCACAAGTTTAAAAAAGCGCCAATGCTGGAAATTTTATAAAATAAACTAAAACACGGATTTTCAATTAAAAATAAACAATTAATCGCCTTCGTAAAGTAACCACTAAGGTGATTCTGAAAAACGTAAGGACCCAAAATTTTAAAATGTTAGGTTACCTCCAGCACGAATTGCTCTGCGGACGCTGTCTTAAATGCGTATATACAATACGATGATTAGGCGCTCACGAAATTATGAAAAAATAGATCAGTACTCACTGCAGCGAGTGACAGAGAGCGCATTTTCTCGTCCGTCCGTGGACTCACGGACGGACAGACAGACGAACAGACAGAGGGACCGACAGGCGGACGTGGCGAGCACAATAGTGCATTTTTTCCATAAATGAAACAGTGAACTAAAAATAACAAATACGACATGGGTGGCGATTTACTAGAAACGGGAAGGAAATTTATGCGAATAAGATTTATTTTTTGGTTCACAGCCTTGCCTCCTCCGGCCTATTGAGAACCTGGTCGCACTCACCATGCAATTAGTTTTTTCTTTACTTGCTGCGCACACCATTTCCAGCTTTTAGCCTTCATAACTGATGTAACTGTTGCTTGTAACTTTCCTGTTGCTCTATAACGTTTTGCACTTATAGAGCAAAGCTGGAAATGTGTGTAATATAATAGAGTGTTAATTGTTATACATTGCTGATTGCAGTTTTGTGGCTGCAATTAGCTAAGGTTACATGAGCATTTTTGACGTGCTTTAGGCGACCATTTATACATAAAATTCGCTAGAAAAAAACACAGTCCCGTTGTAATGTTCACGGTATTTTAGCTTCTATATTTTTTAACAGACATTTATTAGGAAAAGCAATAAATAGACTCGTATTTCAAAGCGTTGCATTAGATTCTGTTGAAACCGATTTACTACAAAAAACTTAATGACTCTTGCATTGCTTCACTTCAGTCATTTCATTATTTCCCAGCTGGATCAAACGTGAACCAGCGAGTCAGCGAACTGAAACGGACACCAAGCAGAGACACGAAGTGTTTGGTTTTCGGATGAGCTTCGGGATGGCGCGAGTTGGTCATCCAAATCCGCTCTTGACGATGTGTGTGATTGCCAAGTGCGTCGGCCAGAAGTCTAGGAGTCTAACATTTGAGCGCTATCCCACAGAACCGCTAATATCAATATCGATCACAATTTCGAAAATTTCTCTAAATTTTGACCTGGAGGTTAACATTTTAATCGCCATTCAAAAACCCAGTCAGTAATTCTTTTTAACCTCAAGAATATTTGGGGACATTTTAATTTAGGAGTGAATAAAAAATGGAAATGTGATCGCTTTATAAGAAATCATTTTCTTTCGGACGAATTTTTAAAAATCCAATTACATTTTATACAGACTGACGACAAGCAATAAATGCGAAAGTAAATATTAGGAAGTGGTGTACTGTAAATCCATCACCGAGAATCCATGCGGTGTGTAGGAGCTAATCGGAATATGCAGTAAGAATATCGAGGTTCCTTCTAGACGCAAGTACGAGAAGAAGCAAGGAAACCGTTGTATTAAGTCTAGAATTTAAAATAACGGGTTGATGTGTAGCAACCATCATTACTTCTTGATTTGGTCCACTAAAGAAATAGACTCACTTTTTGTCAACCTTATTAGATAAATTTTTTCCTGTTCAGTTTATCCCCAGCTCTGTAACCGAAAACAATAAAACTTGCTTCATACCAGCAGTCCAGCCTCTCCCTAGCCTTTAACTGTGTGTCTCGAAACGCTTAAATCAGCATTAACAACTTGGATCTTTACAGATGCTGATGCCGTATAGCAGCGCACGACGTTACTCGGTTTTGCTTGCTGTTAGTTGCATGGTTACGTGTATTGACATTAGGCACGCGTAGAGGCATTATTCAATTTTATTTTTAATGTACTACTGTACGTTGTACTGTTATTTTTTACTGTTAATTAAACTGTAATGCGATTTGAGATAAAGAAAAATAAGATGTCAGTATTAATAGAAGACCTCAAATAGATTTTTTATTTGTTGGTATAGGGAGACCACCGCGAGCCATTAATTAATCCTTCCGCTCCTGTGCTCAATTATTCGTGTGATTAAATAAATTTAATTTGCTAATCTCAGGTTCTTATTTGTGTATAATTGTTTGTGTAATTTTGAATATAAAGGACTCGAATGGCAGTTATTTGAACATCGGAACGGAAGTTCGTCGTAAGGCGGAAGGACAAAAGTAGCAAGCGTGGACACAGAGCCTCTGCCAGCAGCCTCTGCATGGCAGTTCATTCTTGTTCTCTGGACACAGAGCCTCTGCCAGCAGCCTCTGCCAGCAGCCTCTGCATGGCAGTTCATTCTTGTTCTCTGGACACAGAGCCTCTGCCAGCAGCCTCTGCATGGCAGTTCATTCTTGTTCTCTGGACACAGAGCCTCTACCAGCAGCCTCTGCATCGCAGTTCATTCTTGTTCTCTGGACACAGAGGACATTAAGGGACTCCCCATAATTCAATGAAGCCCTGTAGCCGCAGCGGTGATTCTTTCAGCTGCAGTTGCGTCACCGGCGCATCGTTAACATCGATTTGATGAGCGTGCCTCGGCAAACACTGGAAGGAAGGATCATTACAATTGATGTGAATCCTAAAACTCATCCTAAATAAAATCTAAATATTAAACTTAGAGGTTAACTCATTCCACAAAATTAGTACTATTTTTATTTACATCTATACTATGGAGTTTTTTGCTTTTAAGTTTTTAGTGAATTTGTGATTCAAGCAAACGAGTGATATTATTTCAAATCTATATCTTAAGTGATACATTTAGTACGATCTGAAACACTCCAACTGGAATACGTGTATAAAATGTTTAATATTTCTAAAATAGCATCCGTATTCATCGGCTAATAATGACGATTTATAATGGAAACAAAATGAGCTTTAATGGACACGATAAAATTGACCGAAGAACAAAAGTTTAACTTATTTGAGACTCGTAATCGAATGCACTTTAGTAAACTCTCTAAAAAACACGAACTGTATAAAATCAAAATCCAGAGGGAAAACTATAATCCCAACTGAGAGTCTGTGACGATCCTCGCTGCAATTACGTAGACAATGTGAAATAAATTTCGCTCCAAAATTTAATTTGACGGCAGAGCTTCGTTGGATATTTGAATTATTCTGATTTCATCTTAGCTAAGCCAAAACAACGCACTTTAACACAAATGTGTGATTATCTAATGTGAAATTTTGTGTGCAGTAATGCTTCAATTTGTGCACGCCGTGACTTGACAGATCATTTGTTTATGATGATTGTTCTGTCTGACTGATGTTCGCAAGTTACCGCGCATTGCTATAGTACAAAAACAATTGAGTCAACATTGAAAGGTTCGCTTTGTGAACAGACGATGAACGCGATGCTTAAGATTTTTATATCAGTCAAGAGACAACAACATATGTATCGTATAATATGTGTCGTGCACAAGACGGTGTATGGTGCACGATACGGTGTATCGTGCCCGTGTCGCGCGTGAAGAGACGAAAAATATTTGCGCCATTGTTTTGAACCAAGCCACAGGCAGAAAATGAATACACGTATGTCATATTGTCACATTTTCTTCCCGTAGCACTGATGCAGTTTTTTGCCGGGCAAGCAAAACTTGATCAGGATGACACACAAATGACAAATAGGGCAACGCTATGTGGATAAAGTATACTCATTTCTCTTAGTGAAGTGGTCGCGGGCGAAATTACGACGATGTGGGCGAAAATTTGAAAATCGAACGAAAATTTAAGGCGAAATTACGACGATCTAGAAGCTGGAACTTCGTCGGTGCTACGTCTCAATGCATGTCGCTGATGAATAGCGCGTATGCTTATATTTTTGAAGGTTTGCTGTGTTTTGTACCGCATTTAATGTGGTTGAAAAATATCTTGATTTCAGAAAATCATGAAACTATGGATTTTTTCCAATTTCCATAGCATTACGAAGGAGATAATAAATAGATTGTTGGGAAAATATCTATTGAAGATGAATATATGAATTTCAACGTCATTCACAACCCCTTTTTCATAATGAGCCAAGCGCTGGCGAAAAGCACTATACAAGCATATTTTATTTTGAGATCTAGCTATTATAAATTACTGAAGAAAACTACGAGCTAGAAAACGAAGCAAGAAATTGTTTTCTTGTTTCTTTGCTACTAAAAATGCTAATATCGGTAAACTTGGGACGTTGTCGCTCATCGTAATTTGAAATTAAATATATATGTTTCAGAACTTGCACGTTTTTCCTGAGTTAGGAGTATTTTCATAAATACTCAGAGATTATTTCTAAATGCAATTAACTAGTACAATTGAAAATTATTTGATAAAATAAATACAATGAAATAATCATGATTTTCTTTCATGGTTCATAGCTCTACCGAAAGTAAAGAAGTTTTATTTAAATTCTGTGATGTTTGATGTCAGTCGCAGACTTTGACTCCATTTGTCAGATCTCCGAGGCTCCTCAGGCAGTCCCTTTGTCTCGAGGCTCGTGCGAGACACGACGTTTGTCAAAAGGTTTCTTGTCATTGATNTTCTTTGAAGAACAGCGGTGCTGGCATTACTTGTTCTTTGAAGAACAGCGGTGCTGGCATTGCTTGTTCTTCGAAGAACAGCGGTGCTGGCATTGCTTGTTCTTCGAAGAACAGCGGTGCTGGCATTGCTTGTTCTTCGAAGAACAGTGCCGGGGACATGAAACACTGATGGGCTGCTATAAGCAGCTATCACGTGTCGGCCAAGTTTTTGTATTTCTGTTTTATTCTTTAATCATCTATATATGTTTTATTTTTGTGGAAGATATTTCTTTATAAAACAAATGTATTTTAAAAATTCAATTCTATCCCAGTTTTTTATTTGCATTCTTGCAATTCAAAGATTGTACATTGCGAAGCTGTATTGGTAAAATGCGAGCATTCGGTACCAAAAGAGCGAAAATTCGGTATTTATTTTTCTGTAAATATGTCAATAACGAATTATTTATGTCGAAAGTATTTTATTTTAAAATCTTTATCTGATTTACGGTGATATTAGAAAGGAACGAGCGCTTCACACTTTTCTAAAAATCAACCGATTGATATAAGATAAGAAAGCAGCGGAAATATTCTACACCGGTAATTTTCCCTCAGCTTATGTTAATTTAGACATAATTTTAATCTAATATTTAATTTTCCCGACCGGTACAATTATTTAATTAATTGATTATTCCATTCATACAGCAATTATACAAGGAAAGTTGAATACTTTACAAGGAAGCAGAACTGTATCAGCTGGCTAAGATCAACTCGAGAAGCTATTAGGGCTCGGACGCCACACGTTTACATTTGCATGCTCTAGGAATTTGCAACAATTCAATATACAAACCTCATAGATGATAAACTGAACACTGACGGATGCTTTTGAAGCTTCAGATATCCTTATTTAAAACTTTACCTACTTTATTTTTTCTCAGGGACTACAACTTTCCGCTTTTTTCTCTTGAAGAGCTTCAAGTGGTTTAATGTCAGCAAGTATTTATCCAATAATAACGTAGAGTTTCATGCATGGTAATCTAAAATAATAGAGGAGTGTGCCTGAACGTCTAAGAAATATCCGACAAGTGGTTGTTTGGTGTCAAATCAAAACGACAAGTGGCTGTTTGGTGATCAAATCAGAAAATATATCCTGCAGATATCAGAATACAGCGGTACATCGGCACTCGACCATAATACGTTCTGAGGTGGTGGTCGATCACTGGTTCGAGCACCGAAACCAATTTTCCCATAAGAAATAATGGAAAGTATTATGATCCGTTCCTACTGTAGCCGCGCCTCGCACGTCGTAATTTTTTTAACCGCGATTTCCCTTATAATTTTTTTGCGATTATTCAAACATTTATTTCTTATATTTGTCCTGTTGAATTGTCGCTCATTTTTTTCATTAGTTTTTGTTTTCCGATTTTTACTAGCATTTTCATTTAGAGAAAAAGTCTGTTCACCCTGATCATCTGAAGCACGTCACTTTCGTTCTGTCAGTCGTGAAGCACGATGACATTCTAAGCCTTTCTTTGTGTTCTTGCTTCTACATTTAATATTTGTCATCAGTATCCACCAGTGCCATCGTATCAATAAAGTGTCAAGAATACCAAAATTCACTTGGTATTTCGTTTGGATAAAGTTTCGTTCTTGGATAAAGTTTCGTTTGACTGGTCGGCACTGAAGTAAGAGCAGCAGGCATAGCAGTCGCTCTTACATTAACATTAAAAAAATACCTAAAATATTATAAGAACGTGTACCAAAACAATGAAGACGTAAATGTGCATAAGTAGTACATGATAAAGACAAGAAGCGAGTTCGGGTCGACTTGGCCCTACTATCTACCAAATATGGTAGATCTACTATCTACCTATATATATCTAACTATATACTATCTACCTATACTATATACTATCTACCTATATTATCTACTATCTACCTATACTATACTATGCTACCAAATATGTTCATATACATTTTCTACCCGATTTTTTTTGGTCGAGCACCGATTTGGTCGAGTATGGAGGCGGTCGAGTACCGAGGTACCACTGTATAGGGAACAGCCTAGAGATAAATCTAGCGTTATTCTATATGTGTAGCTTTTATTTGATGGCATTTTCGTTGCATTCGGAAAAAAAGGATCATTGAGTGTGCACTTGAACAAATTAATGCGAAATTTAGTCTTTTATTTCACCTCGATAAAAATTTGAATTGAACAATGGGTATTGATTTTATAAGTATAATCGGTGTAGCCGCAGCTCATTAATTTAGCGATTATGTAGTGCGAAATGCCCATATATGGCAACACTTGCTAGAGTATGCAATTTACGGACACGTATCTCCGCTGGCCACTTTTACTCTGTCCGCGACCAGGGTCGCTTAACCTGTTCGGTGTTCCTAGTTCATAAGCTTTTTGTGTGTTTTCTGATGCATTTTTTTGAGATTCTGTGATATTTGTCATAACCTTGCCAAAATTGTATTTGTATTCATTTTTCGTGTTTTTTCAGATATAATCAAAAATTGCAACTGTTCAGTTCCTTCAATATTAAACGAAGAAACTTAATTAGTATATAACTATTGAACCTCATTTTAAGCCTAGAGCTCAGTACGTGAGGAGGTGTAACTAGTGCTGAACCGTTCTAGGCGTAGCGTTCTTCCAGGAAGGAGTTACAATCAGTATGTCCTAGGCGCAATGATAGAACATGAATAACATCAGTTGGATTGAATTTTTGAGTTATATTTTTTATTGGAATAACAAATTACCGAATTCTTGGTCGTAAAAATACTTCTGGATCTTCTTGAGGCCAAGAAAGGGATGATCAATCTTCTAGATCTCACATTTAAAAGCAAAAATTGTTTTCAATCTTCAGAAAATCGGCCTATATATGCCTACTCAACAACCAGCAGAAACTCACACGATTTTCTATACAGTTTCATTAAATTTTTCTTGAAATGTAAGACGGGCAAAAGGAGGCGAGTTCTATGCTGACAAACGTTATATTTTGTCGCCTATATTGCGCGTGCAAAGAATTGATACACGAGCAATACAATGCCTAGTCGTTACGTTTGATTAGTTTCCATTGAATAACGGAAGCGCGCAATTCATTGTCAATGGCACAACACTGCTTTATATCCAATAGACCGGCATACGCCTTATTCAGCTATTAATTTATAGATAACAATTTTAGTTTATTCCTTCACTTCCGCTACCCAAATTTAAGAGGAATTACGTTCGTATTTTTGTCAACTCTCTCCTGCCTGAGATTCGCTTAACTTGCGACTATTGTACTGCCAATTTACTCGCGGGTAAAGTTACATAAAATATGGAATCTTCAGAAGGAATACAAACAACATGATACGTACAAATATCAGAAAACATGAACTACTCATCCGCTCAACCATCATGATACGTATACTGCTCATCTGCTCGACCATCATGATACATGCTCATCGTGACTCACAAAGAAATGGTATTCCGTATGTTCCGTATACACACGATTACCATATCTGCATAATTCTAATCAAATTGACATTCTAGCTCCTCACTAAAAGTTTTTTAATCTAAAGATACGATTTACTGCAAGTCAGACAATAATATTGTTTCAAATGAGATTCTCAATATTATGTCTGGCCGTCGTTTATAAGAGAATCAGATGCGGATTCTTTGAAGTTTACCTCGCTTTCAGTATTCCAGTATCATTTTTCCGAGCTTAGCACAAGCGATGAGGCATTTAAATGTTAGTATTTTTATCCGTAGACACGAGAGCGTCAGAAAACTAGAAGCCATTGTTCCGCTTTATAACATCGGTCAGTCGAAAGCTTTCAAGATGGCGTTTAAATTTTAGATGTCTGTTGTGCCACACTTTATTGCAAAACGCCATTTTATCGCTATATGTAATTGAAATCACAAACTAAATTTGAACGCGTTACACGATATCAAATGGATAATAACTTGAAGATGATCCCTTGAAATACCATGGCTCATACAATAAAATCAAACCTAAAGAGCGATTTTTTAAACAGATTTTTATTTCTCAACCTTAATGGCATGTTATCTTTGCGCAAAAATGAACATGCAAATTGTCTTACAGGTGCTCATTAGGGGATTCGAAATTTTTCCCAAGATTTTCTCCATTAGAAACGACATTAGGAAGTCATTAGGACGAGAGACTCTGATGGAACAGGGCGTTTGGCTCATATTTAACGTGATGATAACGGCAAGATACATATGCTACGTGAATACAATAACTTTTTTAATTTTAACAAACACCGCTTACCTTCTATTCCTTGATAACAAATACCGAATAAACCTTTAATGAATTGAATTTGAAATTATATGATTTTATTTACTTATTTTTTTACATATATATTAATTTTATTATATCATATGAATTCAAATGAACGTAGGTTATGGAGTCTTATTAGTCTTAATTACCAAGAGTAAGTAAGCTATTCATTAGGGATGAATTGTTTTTTACTTCTTGAAGTTCGGCTCCACAATTGTGCGGAAATGTTGTGGATGTGCGAAAAAAACGATGGTGCAAAATTTTAGACAACTTAGATTGATTTCTTCATGCTTCGAGGGTCGTTTGAAATTTTCGAAAATTTAAAAAATAGCACAAACATGAAATTTTTTGAGAACGTTCAGCTGCTCTTTTGAGAGGTCATATTGAGCACAAATCATCATAAAAATGTCTTCACAATAATTATATTCCAACGTGCAAAGCTCAACCTTATAATCTTCATTATTAGAGAATCATAATGTTGCGGGAGAGGGGGCAACACATATGGGCTACCCCGACGGGATAGTTAGAAAGAATGAACAAACAAAATAAATGAAAGCGTCAACTATATATTCAGTAAACATTGCATATAAATGAACAAGTAACCTCATGAGAGGTACATCACTAATCATAGATGGCTACCAGACCGAAAATGTACAGGTGAACATTAAAGAACACTACATAGATGTAGCTGGGCCCATCCGTTATCGCATAGAGGAAATCACAGTTTAGCGAAGATCGTCCAAGTCAAATCAATTCAAAGTGTGAATCTAGCGGAGGAGCGCAGTGCTTGCCGAGAGATTACGCCGGGACACTTTTCCAACGTTGCGAACAAGTTGCAGCTTCCTTCAACACTATTACAAGAGTGGAAAGACAAGTGTTCACAACGACCAGGTCCATGCGACGTACAGCGCCGGAAGCGTTACAGTCTTGTGACTGGTACTGTAGCTCCGATTGCCTGCAGCCGCACCTGTCCATGGCCGACGAATGACGTATCCAAAATACAATAACTCTGCTTTAAATGAATGCTTGACGGCAGCATCGTAGGTCCATCATAAGTATATCCTTGCCGACCAATAACGGTGTCCTGCCACGCCCGCCCAGGCAGGCGGCTCAATCGAGAGTGAGCCAACCCCGGCTCAGGTCCAATTTCAGCTCCGAGTAATGCGTCGGAAAGAAAGAAAGAAGAAGAGCGCGAACGACAGAAAGTCGGACCGCTACAGCCCGACAGCAATACTAGTGCTGCATGTATCACTGCAGTGGCCCGACAGCAATATACTGATGGCAGCTTTTATTTATTATTATTATTATTGCTATTATTATTATTTATACTGATGGCAGCTTTACAACAATGCTGGAAGCTGGAACCTTCAATGGCAGCTTTACAATGGCTAGTAAACTGTATATTTAAACTGTATTAAACATATAAAAAAGCTGCAAACAATAGTTATTTAATAGTCAAACTGTAACCAATGTTGGAGATCAGAACTTTCATGGATAATTCACTCTGATAAATGATTGAGACTATGTCCAAAAAGCGATCTACCTTTTGCTGCTGCTGTGGTCATCCTTTCAAAGTTTGGCTCGCTAAAAGGGCGTATCTCTGCTCTCTGTTCATACTGCGATTAAAAAATATTTACTATTTCATATTATATTCTTAATATATTTACTAAAAAATATATTTGGAATAAATGACACATTCAAGTCTGTGAGTGTTTAGGATATTACGGCCACGTCTATCATCCTTGGTTTAAAATAAACGCAGCAGCGACTCAACGAATTAAATTTTTCGTGCTAAGGGTATACTAAATTCATCATAGCAAGATGAATTGTGTGAACACCAAAAGATCAGTAAAAAAGCATCCTTAGAGGGTGTATTTATCACGACATATTTACACCGCAGCAAAGTGGTGATAAAAAGAGTTAATGATACAGAGGATGTTTTTTTTACTGAACATTAATAAATGTGCCAGTAATGGCAAGTATTACGTAGCCTGCGCGCGTAATGAGCGACACAGATTCTATTTCCAGAGCTGAATACAAAAAAAAAAAATTGAGGAAGAAAATGGAGAACTAGAAAAAGAATATCGCAAAGCTATTTCGGATCGCACTCTATTTACTCATCGAAAGCTAACGATGGCAGGTAAAAATTGGTTGGAATATTCGAAACGTGCGCACTTAAATAGCTGGCTCCAATAATCCGGCGTTCTTAAATGTCGACTGCATTCTACGTTGTAACATAAACTTGTATGGCAATAATTTTACTGAAGTTTACTGCCAATTTTGCATTTCGTTTCAATTCCTTCCTGAACTATGAAGTCTCAGTCGCGTCAGCACGCTGCAGACCCTGCATTACTTCAGAATTGAGAACGCTTAACATGGAGAACAAGCGGATGATTTTACACGCAGAACACTAACATTGAAAATACAACATACAAAAGTCATAACACGCAGAACACTAACTTATAATACATAACATGTCAAATACACAAAATAAATAAATAACATACAAAACACACCACATGAAACACACGATATACAGAACACATACACTCAGACGCAATCTAAGATATTGTATGGAGCATGTCCCTGTGTGGAATATGGCCACAAAACATGTAATGTGAGATGACGGTCATGCCACCAGGAAATGCAATGCATGTTTACATGTTTTGCCCTCCAGTCTCTCTTGGCCACTGATGGAACAGACCGCAAACTGGATGTGGTCTGCAGACACTATTCCTTACATTTATGGCCAATAATTGTGGTATGCAAACAATATATTATTTGAGTGGACTATAACTGTGGTCTGCAAAAATATTCTTCACGTATATGGCCAGTAATTGTGATCTGCAGACAATATTCTTCACATATATGGCCAGTAATTGTGATCTGCAGACAATATTCTTCACATTTATTGCCAATAATTGTGATCTGCAGACAACATTCTTCGCGTATATGGCTTATAATTGTGATCTGCAAACAATATTCTCAACATATATGGCCAATAATTGTGATCTGCAGACAATATTCTTCACATATATGGGCAATAAATGTGCCTGCAGAAAATATTCATAACATATATGGCCAAGAATTTTGATCAGCAGAAGCAGACAATATTTTTACATTTATGGCCAATAATTGTGATCTGCAAACAATATTATTGACATAGTTGACCTCTAATTGTAGTCTGCAGAGAATTTGCTGCAAGTCTATGATGGAATTGTGTTCGTTAGGCAGTTATTTATGGCCACAGTGTGCTTTTACTTTTTAATTTTATCTTATAAGCTTCAGTCTACGTGAGTTTATTACAGAAGGCGCTAAGCATTAATTAATGAGTACCAAAAGACAGTCTAAAATTACTGCAATTCCTTATTACTTAATTACAATAGGCAAGCGAATAAACTCCCAAGCGAATTAATCTTTCACAACAAATCCATGTAAAAGAACAGCCCTCATACATAATAAGTTGCAAGTCCTGCCGAACGGAAATGTACAACAATTAATTTAAAATATATATGTACTGAGTCTGAGATCAAACGGATACTTCTTCTCTGAAACTCCTAAACCGAAAGTACCTCCATAAATTACACACTACGCGAATTCCTTTGCTATATGTCAGACTGCAATATGCTATATTGCTTTGCTATATGTCAGTTACTATTTAGTTACTGTTTAGTTAATGCCTTTGTGCGGAAGTTTTCAGCTCAAGCTATGAAGGCTCCACTCAAAGACTAGCGTTCAGCTGATCAAAGATCACTTTGTACTGACGTCTGCTTTTCAGAAATAACCTTGCTTCTGCAGCGCAGCGCTTGGATACCTTTCAATAGAAACCTTCTTTCCATTGGTTTATAGTTTTTCGAGTGTGCAAGAGGGTTGTTTTAAATATGATTAGTAAAATAAAAAGCAAATTTTAATTTAGAAATACATCCAAATTTCAGGTATTAATGGTACATAGCGACAAAAATTTGAACCGCTCAATCGTCTTTTTATTTCATTGATGGAAATTACTTTATTTTTATTATACTAATTGCAATTCATACAATTGGCGAAATTTATTGGAAGAATAAATACTCACCTCCCTTCTGCCGTACAAACGCTAGAGTTCTCAGATGGTGTATAATATCTTTTTGTAAAACACAAAAAAAAAGAAATTCTACACTTTATCGTGATAATTTATGAAATAAAGTATTATACGGAGGCAAAAATGAGGAAATTTTTTTTAATTTCCTTTGTGTCGTTTTCAGAAGTAAATACGGCAATTAATTACGGGGAAAATATTTTCGAAATTCATAACTTTATGGAATCACGTGTAAGAAAATTCTCAATATATGAACAACTCGGAAAATAATTCTCATTGAATTGTGCACTCAACCATTCTTGTTAGCAAGGGAGTCTACTGTCCCAGCTCCCTTCTCAGGAAATTCACTGTAAATGTTCAAAACCTTATCAACTTAGAAGTTCGGTCCTTGTAACTATGTGAGTAGACATGTGTATGCATATTATTAATTTTCATTGAGTAGATGAGCAATACTTTTCCATTCTACTGACTATATTTTTACTGCAAAAATTTCATAAATGATCGATTCAAGCACTATAGGAAGAATATAAGGTAGAAAGGTGACCATACCTAATCTCGATGGAAGTGAAAGAACTATGAATGTAAAAACTTCTTATTGACAACTAGAATGCGCATAATAAGCACGATTTGAAAATATCTCGAGCTCACGAAAAAAGTATGAGTAACATTATTTGAGATCCACCTGAAATATCAACAAAACATACTAAACACCATGAATCTTTGCCTTACTGGCAAGAAATTACTGTACTTATTTTGCAAAAATATACAAATTTCGGATTCAGATTTTCTTTGACAATACTGCGATTCGAGTGGTAAAATTGCATTGCTTATAATGATCTGTTAGCGTCAATTGTGCTGCATGATTAGAATGATCGAAGATTTGGGCTTCATCATCGAATGCAAATTTTTACTGGAACTTTGGTGATTTTAGACTTAATTTTCAATGCACAAATACATAAGTACGAATATATAAGATTTTTGTGGAATGCGGACTGAATCGTAGATCAGCATTATATTTTCAAGTTTATCGTTGTTTCCAGTATATGAAGTATTGCAGTTCATTCTTGTTCTCTGGACACAGAGGACATTAAGGGACTCCCCATAATTCAATGAAGCCCTGTAGACGCAGCGGTGATTCTTTCAGCAGCAGTCACGTCACTGGCGCATCGTTAACATCGATTTGCTGAGCGTGCCTCGGCAGACACTGGAAGGAAGGGTTATTACAATTAATGTGAATCCTAAAATTCATCTTAAATAAAATATAAATATAAATCTTAGAAGTAAAGAAAATTTCACAAAAATTCATTCTATTTTTTTTTTTACATCTATACTATGGAGTTTTCTTTGCTTCTAAGTTTTTAGTGAATTTGCGATTCAAACAAACGAGTGACATTATTACAAATCTGTATCTTAAGCGATACAATTAGTACGATCTGAAACTTACTACAAGTGGAATACGTGAATAAAATATTTAATATTTCTAAATAGCGTCCGTATTCATCGGTTAATAAAGACGATTTATAATGGAAACAGAGTGTGCATTACCGGACACGAAAAAATTGACTGGAGAGCAAAAGTTTAACTTATTTGAGACTCGTAATCGAATGCACTCTAGGAAACTCTCTAAAAAACACGAACAGTTGAAAATCACAATCCAGAGGGAAAACTATAATCCCAACTGAGAGTCTGTGACGATCCTCGCTGCAATTACGTAGACAATGCGAAATGAATTTCGCTCTTGTAAGTTTAGTTCGATGGCAGAGCTTCGTTGGATATTTGAATTTTTCTAATTTCACCTTAGCTCACTCGATTAGTGAGATTTTAGTTAGATTTAGTCCAAATGGCAATGCACTTTTTTGCGGCTTTGATGTCTCTATACTGACTCAGTTTGACCTGGCGTGGACACTTTCACTGCCACGATCATTTTCTTCTCGTGTTGTGGGTAAGGAAGCATGTTTAGATTTAGACAACATAACCCATCTATTTTTCGAGTGCGTCGCCTTACACAAGTTGTTCTAACTATCTTAATCCTCTAACAATGTAGCTGCATGCTATTCGTAGCAGTAACGACGCTCTCTAGCTTGAAGACCAAATGTTGCCCGGACTAATGATCACGCAAATAGGAAGGATACAAATCGCTGGTCAGCGAGCCGGTGTTCACAACAGCGCAACAATGGACGGTGTTCGCTCAATTGCAATCTGTAGCTTGTTTGGTCCTGGCTTGTGAGTCCAAGACGAATGTAGCTACGATTCAATGCCAATCACTACTATTTCCTAATTATTAGTATAGTGTCGATAAAAATTGAAAATTGTTTTAGGTCACTAAATATACATATGGGTAGAAAATAACAATTAGTAGATTGTTTAAAACATTGTAATTTGTTGTCACGCAATTGCTAGTCCGCACTCTAATAAAGTAAAACTACTGCCACGTTTTCCTTCTTTCTTAATTTTATTAATAATGAACTGATTTTGAAACCCATGTATTTTCACATAAATATAAATTACTTTTTTGTGTACTTAAATGCGGTAATATCAGCAAGTCTTTTGTTCTTTATAGTTTCTTATCATAACATTCTGTCAAAAGCGGCAAATAAAATAAAAATTTGCACAGTGCATCAGAAATTCAAAGCCTTTAGAAGAAATCAATTTTTCGCTGAATTTTGCCCCTGGCATAATTTTGGTCTCACTGCTTCAATCAGTAATTTTCGGTGATGTCTGAGGCACATGGTTGATGAACAATTTAAACACTTAATAATAAGTAAGTAATAATTTTGTCATGATTCGTTGGGTTTATATTTTGACGCAATTAAATAGTGAAAAATGTAATTAAGAATGGATAGCAATGTTGTAAAATTACAGCATCTCTATGTCACCATCACATATTTTCCTTTAATTACCCTGTTGCAAGAATGTTGATTAATTCTTTTGCAGTTTTGATGTTGAATTCCGGACTAAAACCGAGTCGTGTTCTTGGGAAAAAAATTTAAAGAGCTTTCATTCTTTTGTCCTCTTGCTAATTTGTCGAGCAATTGCCAGGCTGCCAAGTCTAAAACTTGCCTTAAGAGTTTGTACAATTTGTCCCGGGCTTCGTCATGCCACAACATTCGCTTTGTCCGAATTAGTCTCCCAAGTCAGTAACGTGCACAACAATTCAATTCATAGAAAATTTGAAGTATTCAGAATGAAATTTTTTACTGTAAAATTGAGAATATAGTTTCATTCTAAAATCCGTAATATTGAAAATGCGTCCCTGAATTTATAACCACAATAAATTGGCGACACTGAGGACTCTGATTGCAGCGCTATCATTATTTCTATAGGAAACTAGATGAGACATCCGCGGGACTGAGTTCCAATGATTCTTCTTATATGTCAATTATCCACTTCGCCGTTTTTAGCAATTAGGGTACTTTTCAGTTAGAATACTTATCAATACAGGCCACTTCACTTTTCACGCCCCTTTAATTTAGGGTAATCAAAAGCAGCTATCTTCCATAATAATCACGAAAAGAAATTAATTAACACAGATGAGCTTAGAACCAGAAAGAATCCTCGCTCAATTCAGAGTCAGTGTTGGCATTTCACGAACGTACGTTTCGCTTGTACCGTGTATTTAATAGTGAGAAAATAAACCGGAGATTTTGAGGCTTTCCTTCTGTTACTTTTGCCGTAAATATTTTCTGACGGTTTCCCAAGCAATGGAAATTGAATCCAGTGTAAAACCGCCGTTTTAAATGAATTGAATGCTTGACTGAGCACCGGTTTTACCTCTTAACCATTAGAATTGTTTATAAAGGAATTTTGCATTGCTTATAGCCCCTTGATCTTGCTATAAAGGAATTATTCTCTTCCGTGCATGTAAATATTATTGCTTTATTGATTTAAGCGTTTGAAATGGTCTGTGGAACGTTGTTGATGAAAATATGGTGCACTTATTTGTGTTTTCTTTGGTTTTAATTTATGGATTAATTGGCGTTTAATCAAACTAATTACATAAATACTTGTGTACAAAATTAAAAATTGTAATCTAATAACATGAGCATTGTTACGCTGCAAAGCGACTGGAAGAAGAATTCATTTTTAATATATTTCCACCGGTACCTCTTCCAAATATCTTTACCTATAAAATCTTTTGCCGGATTCTTTTGGAACCTTAACCATAAAGTAGCTCATTAATGTATTCAATTCGTTATAATTTTGCGGAAAATATTAGAACTTAATGAGGGCAGGTTAATTTTCTATAAATCGTAGGGTGGACCACGTGTTACGTTGTTTCACCATCCTTACGACAGATATGGCTGTATCTGAGAGGTCTGTATCTGAAATTGTCCTTCCACTCCTTGCCTGTAATAAAAGATTTGAATCTTAATTTTGTATGAGCTCAATGAAAAAATACTGTAACAGGTAATCACATTGATTGTGTTTACGCCATTTTCATACTTCTGAATTTCCTATTATATGGAATTCATGGGATTTCCATTTTAACGCCATGCAAATTCGCCTGTAAATAGCGTGCAAATTAATTATTATTTTAATTTCAAGTACATCTTACTGATATTTGTCACGCTGATAACTCTGGTGCAACTAATGGAACAAAAATCGCCTTTGACCTTGTACTCTTTGAAAATTATTCAGCTATTTTCTGCACTAGCCTCGGTCGTCTCGAAATATTTGGAATTAATCGAACTATTGACACCCTGCCTAACTGCCATCATAGATAACGTTTTGTCAGTTAATTTCCTTCTTTCAGCATGCAAGATTTTTTGTCTAAATGAAGAAAAAACTGAAGAAAAAAGTGAGAGATCTAGCGACAATAGGAAACAATAGTTCGGTACTGAGGGAACACAATTCTTCTCTCAACCTCCATGCACATCCGAAATACTTGAAAACAAAACTAGAAGTTGGTATCCGTCAGAGTTGGAGGCGTCGCGATGACATGAATATCCTCTCAACGCTTGGCAGGTTACAAATTAGATTATAAATTAAACTCAGAGGCCGTGCCACTGCATGGGCATGCAAAGCGAAGAACCCGGCTAGCAGCAATGCTTGATAATCAAATAAATTATAGCTGTTTCATATGATGTTCTTTGTTGTAGAACTCACATCAAACAGTAGTTTGACTGTTTAATAAGTAATAATTCATTGAAGAAATAACTGATTTTAAATTTATTGATGTTAGACTGATTGTATTAACGAAAGAGCCGAATTGTGCAAGCATTTTTGATAAGTTTGCAGTCATGTTTTGCTGACATGTACTAAAAAGTTACGAAAATTTCTTCGATATTTCTTAATGGTAATTTATGATAATTTTCTAGTATAGTTGTTCGGGATTTTTAATGAGCGATTGATGCATAGTATTTTGAATATTCTAATTAGATTCAACAGATTTAATAGATTTAATTCTATATATTTAGTTACTGATATGTAGCCGTAGGATGCCTTATTTAATTTAAGCAAAAATTGTTTTAAAATGCAATAAAATTTTCAGGGGTTAATAAATTTTTTGCCCTCGAAATCAATTATTTTAATTCGGATGAATCCGTTTTTCTCAAAAAGCAAAATATTTTTCAGTTAGAAAATTATTTTATAAAAAAGCTACATAATACTTCAGAAAATAAATGAAGGCAATTAAATTTCAATGTTTGTCAGTTGTTGAAAATTTTAGATTTTTTCAATAATTTTTAATTTGATGAAGAATTAGATCTTCAAATACTTTATGTGATATTATACATGTTGGAGCCTTTTATACATGCTCCTTGACACATATCTTATCGAAAATGGAGCCCGAAATAGGCACGTAATATTCTAGTAACCGAAATTTTTGGGGAGAAATCAAAGGTTCCTGGAATCTGTGTAGTTGAAACTGCTGTAGATGCTAAAAATGGATTTTTCTCTTCAGTTCCAGAAGTTTTCGTGAGAAAAAATTCACTGGGCCAATTTATAGTTTTTCAAACTGGTCGTGTTCTGAATCGTCGTCGTTTCACGAGCTGAAAAACGTTGCTCGATTCCTTCAACTTCTCAGAAAACCGCCGAGGATCGCTCTGAGACGCTCACATTTTATAGTCATATTTTTTCTCTTGACTGTCCTGGCACGATGATTTGTTTTGCCTGGTCATGTCTGGTCTCATTGAACTAGAACTTTTCATGTATTTTTGGCGTTTTTATTGCTCATGGTTCCTTTGGAATCGCCATTGGAACCTCGGAATTCACTTCTAGAATCTTTCCTTATGCTACCACTTATTTAAATGATTGATTGGCATGCAGTGGTTTTTCTCCGACAATAACTGATATTTATTCGACAACATTCCGAGTGCTCATAGCAAAGAATTTCTTTCAAATGTAAAGAAGCTTAGCTAGAAATAAGTGACGATAAAAATCTTGAATCTAAACAGTTCTGGTGTTTGATAATATTTCATGAAATGCTTTAATCGATACAAACCAGCTTCGAAAATATAATAAATGAACTTGGTGAACTGTGAATAGTTGGTGCGTATAATGGAAAACTATTTATCAGCAGTGGTAGGAAATATGAAGAATTTCACCTGGAATTTGCATTTATTTGAATGCGCTTCATTTCAGGGGCGATTTGTATTTCATCAAATTTTAAAATACACGTACAATTCCTTCATTCCAACTGTCATTACTCAGAACTTCATGAAACATGAATCTTTGATTGTAAATTGAATTTTATCCATACAGAAGTTCGAACTATTCAGCAGTATTAATTCTGTAATGCAATTAATTTTAATATCCAAATCAAATACATTAAAAAATTAATTGTGTTGCAGTATTTATGATTGCAGGTACGTAAATTTGGTATGATCTCCACAGTGATCTATCCAGCCTCTTTCAAATTTACTGTTAAATGAATCTGAACTTATATTTTAAACATAAGTAAATATCGATCGACTTAATAAGATCTATGATTTAGAGCGCTTTGTGACTTTCTCAGTGCGCAAGCTTAACGAAGACTGTCTTTTATATAAAAAATAATGTTTACTCAATAAAATTTCAAGTCAAATTTTGTAGTTTCAATCTTAGAAAACTTTCGCTCCAACTCTGTTTTGTTATTGAGTGAACAGAAGTAGACTACGGTTAAGAAGCGCTTGGGAGTCTTTTCAAATTGGCTATCAATATGTAATTAATGGATTACTTTTTTGAAAAACAATTTTATTATTTTTCTCAGAATATTTTTCATCGTGACTCACAAAGAAATGGTATTCCGTATGTTCCGTATACACACGATTACCATTTCTGCATAATTTTAATCAAATTGACCTTCTAGCTCCTCAATTGAAGTTTTTTAATCTAAAGATACGATTTACTGCAAGTCAAACAATAATTGTTTCAAATGAGATTCTCAATATTATGTCAGGCCGTCGTTTATGTTAGAATCAGATGCGGATTCTTTGAAGTTTTCCTAGCTTTCAGTATTCCAGTATCATTTTTCCGAGCTAGCACAAGGGATGAGGCATTTAAATGTTAGTATTTTTATCCGTAGACTCGAGATCGTCAGAAAATTATAAGCTATTGTTCCACTTTATAACATCGGTCAGTCGAAAGCCTTCAAGATTGCGTTTCAATTTTCGATGTTTGATGTGCTACACCTTCTTGCGCAACGCTATTTTATCTCTATATGTAATTGAAATCACAAACATTTAAATGCGTTACACGATATCAAATGGATATTAACTTGGAGATGATCCCTTGAAATACGATGGCTCTAACGATAAAATCAAACATAAAGAGCGCTTTTTTAACAGCTTTTCATTTCTCAACCTTAATGGCATGTTATCTTTTTGTAAAAATGAACATGCAAATTGTCTTACAGGTGCTCATTAGGGGAATCGACATTTTTCCTAAAATCCCGTGCAACCAACCTGACAGTATTTAAAAATGTTTAATTAAAAACTCTATCGAGATTTCCACACGATGGATAGTTCAATACAGGTGTCGAAATAATTAGTATCTTGCAATAACTATAAATCCTGTCGACGCCACCCCCTTATTTCGATGATTACAGTTTCGGTTAAAGGTTGAAATTACTACATCAAGACCAAGAAGAAGGTTAGAAAGAAAGTAGAAGTAGGACGAAATTCTTTAATCGAACAAAAAGTAGTTCCTCCTCTCTAATCACACTGGCTTAGAGCCTCTGACCACAGATCTTCTAGACCGGGGCTCGAGTCTTGAGAGTGGCGTGTCGTTCTACCGCCGAACTGTAGATAAATAAATGAACAAATAAATAGCGGTTTGATCGTTTATTAGGCCGTAGGCCTGTCGCTGATTCTTAACATCGCAGAATATTCACAGCTTGATGCGGTCTCAAACGCGCAACTCACTGCTTCAATTTTGCTTTTCTTACCGCCCGGCCTCCTCGCCGATTCTGACCAGAAACTGGCGCACAGAGCAGGGAACGAACCCGCGCCTCTCTACTCTAATCCTGGTACTCTGAACTGTAACCACTGGGCCACCTTGTTAGATGAAGTTACTGTTTAATATACAAATAAAATACTAAATGTAAAATACTTTAGATGTTCAAAAATTTCGATTGCACTACAGTACTGGGAATGTACACAACTGTATGTGTATGCTCTCTAAGACTAAATGCGGGAGGTTGCATAGAGTGAACACCCGTTATCAATTCATACGAGTACAGCCGAATGCTAATAACATCGTCTTTCAATTTTTTGGTCGTTTTCCAATTTTGTTAGGTCGGCTCTAAATTTTGTTAGGTCGCATAACAATACTTAACAAATGGCTCCACTACATTTTTCTAACAGATTCGTTTAACAAATGCAATTTTCGTTGAATTAAATTAAATTCGATCTTCAAATAAAGTCTATTAAACTAACTTGCTGCGACTTATTCAAAGAAAAAATGAGTCATTTTTCTCATCAAAAAATAAATTGTGATGAAATTACTCGTAGATTTCTTTCGCTAGTTGAGAAATTTTAAATTAATCTAACACAAAGTGACTGATATCTCTGGCAAGAGAATTTATTCCATCATTATATTTTAGTATATTAATCAGTAAATTGAAACTATCCTCTCTTGGTGTAATTTTTGAGGCGGAGCTTTTAGAAACTCTAATTGAATTCTGAAACTCCTATAATAACGGATTTTTTAATAACCTCGGGATGCAAACACGTGTGTAACAAAAAAAAAAGAAATATTCAACTACGTATGTTTGAAATAAAAAAGTGAGCTCGAGTTTCCCACCATTTTTGCATCATTAATAAACCTGCCCAGTCTATTTGCCTCGAGGGCCAGCCCCTCTCAGCCAGACAGCAATCATTCACAGAGTTCAAAAAATTCAAGACAAATTTACTAAAAAATGAGCTTTTGCAGTTTTGTGTCTTATTTGAATGCTTTGCGTTCTTTTAAAACATTAAAGCGTTCTACTGGGAACGGTCACATCTTTTATGCTGAGCATTTTATTTTATATGGCGATCCTAGCATTTCCAGCAGCTTTTAACGTACAAGCATACTTACGGAAACTTGATGAACGTCGCGCAAAATTCAGAGCTTCACGAGAACCGTGAGCAATATGGGTGAGTGGTTTTATTATAGCATCTGATGCACAAGCTCTTCATTCGTTTAATTCATAAGAGGATTCAATTGAAACTTGACGGGCTCGTACTCTTTTTTTCATAACTCACTTGAACTTACGGTATGATATTTATTTTTGCATGCTTCAGTATTAGATTAGATATTTATTAGATTAGATTTACACTTATTAGATATTTCATATGCACTCAAGTTAGCTCAGTTCAGAGACGTAAAAATATAGATTATTTATATAGTTTATGCAATTTTTCCTCTGAGTAACCAACTATATGGGCATTTCTTACAAATTAATTATGAGTGTATATGAAGAGGTTTCAGAACTGGCGTGAAGGTGAATTGTTATCTTTTAGACATTATTTGAATTTGTGTGACAAGCATTCAAATGTTCCGTGAATGTGTACGGCGAGCCGGCGAGCCTCCAGATATGGATTATCAAGGTTGGTTTGGATGTTTAAAGCGAGCTTTCAAATATGGCGTTAATGTGAATTGTGTCGGGAGAGCTTTCAGATATGGCGTGAATGTGTGTTGTGTCGGGTGATCTTTCAGAAATGGCATGAAGGTGTTGGGCGAGCTTTGATGGGTCACCGCTTGGTGCGTCTGGTAGTGACATTACTAATGAATTTTGGTAGTTAAATTCTGCTTCACTTATTTCCAGCACTTGTGCGACTAAAGAAAAATGACATCGCCACAATAATGACCTTCATATGATCAGTTTTTACCGAAATTTTGTGAAGAAAATTTAATAGTCAAGTTGCGGCAGATAAGAATCTACATTAAGAAAATACTGGTTGAACTTATCTTCAATGTCAAATTCAAGTTAGACGAAATTCACGTTAATTTTCAACTGAAGGGAAAACAATAGATTCACGAAAAATAGTAATTCTTCCTACTTAGCCAGATCTTAACAAGAAAATCAAACACCACATTCGATGGAAACCTAATGATTTATTCTGAAATAAATTTTCTTTCAAACATTATGATTGACTTGAGGAAGAATAAAATTTGAGTCCTTAGAACCACGGAATTTATTTCTGTTTTTTTACGAGTATATATGATTTATTTCTCTCGTACTCAAAAATTTTTTCAATTCATCAAAGTCATATATGTAATATACAATTATTTCTATTGAACTAGTCTCCGTTCATACATCCTGTTGCTCCAATTTATATATTAAGTCACCATTCATTTACAACCGTTGTATGGAAACGGCGAAGCACCCGCCACGTTTCATTGGTGAACGCATACTTCTCGAACTTCAGAAATTTTTAATTTAATCAGTGCTACTCGAAATAATGATTATAATACAAATCATATCCCTTACCATTTCCTTTTCATTTTGTGTTCAATGAAAATCAATGATTCCAGCATTTCAATGTTTATCAATGATTCCAGCATTAATATTCAACCATTAAAAATTTGATTAATAAAATGACTCGTACTTTTATGCAAGCCAAGCAACCGTTCATCGCTCATTCTCGATAAAAGCTGTTGAATTAGTCTGACTTGAAACCTCCGCATTACGATAAATCCGGACGCTTTTCAATCTCAAGAAACGAGTACGAAAGCCTCCTGACTTAGTCGATCGACAGAGAACTCCTGCACTCGACTGAATTAGCATCGGATTTTAAGGGGACCGGCTACCCTAAAATTTTCAATTTTGGCGTTTTCCGGTTTTTGTGCTCATCTGAAAGCTGGAATTCTGCTCTTTCCAATGGTACCACTGCCATCGCTGTACGCCAATATTTACTCCGAATGATACGTGTCTCGATGTTGTAGGATGATATTTGTAAGAGGAGATAGATTTTCTAAAGTACCCCTTTTTAGCCGTTTTCAATGAATTTCACGTTTTCTATCAATTTTTTCGAAAAATTTATAGAAGCAAAATGTTCTTATTTTTACATTTTACGTATGTATGTGAAGTTTCATGATGATCGGATAATAACTGTAGAAGTTTTTCCGGAGGGTAGCCGGTCCCCTTAATCTCAAACGAAAAACCCCCGAGACACCCGAACCCTGTCCCTCTTACCCTGAAGCGGCCAACAAGTTTCCGAGAAGGAAAAATATTTTCGGCATAATGAATTCAAGTTTTTTTTTGCTCAGCCGGCAGCGACCTTTGAGTTACTTCGAATTAAGAATATGATAGCGTGCTATAATATACAAGATTAAATGAATTAAAAATTTTGAAAAGAGCTGGTCTTTTATTTTCAGATGAATCGTGAACTAGTTTCAAAATTTATATACATAATAGGCAAAACGCCGCAATACGCTTAACAAATTTCATCTGAAGATTATGTTCGCGACTTGCTGGGATGTATGGGGTAATTTTTCAAAATTTGATTTTATTAATTGAATTGATGGCTAAAATTCACTGTTTTTTGTGCAAAAATGAACAAAAATGAATATGAGTAAGCCAGCCGAAATCATGCAAAGAAGACATGGGCGAAATAACAAACAAACAATGTATCGTATAGTTACTCTTCATGGGGCCGAATTTTCGTTGGTAAAGAGGAGCCTTGTCTAGTCATAATTAAATGTTTTATCACGTTATCGTCTCTCCATTGTATGGTAGTCGTTATTATAAATGTTAGCAATATATTGCAGTATTTGTCAGTGCTTCCGAGACCATTCAAAGAGGCGTATTTGAGAGACGTTTAACATTTCTATTTTATTCTATTTGTCTTCCAAGCTTCCAAAAAACTCACCTGTGCCAAAACATTCAAGATCTTATTATAATCTTTGAAAATTTACCCAAAAGAAATCTGGTTTAATGAAAATTGTTAAGAAGGTTATGAAAATTTTCCAAATGTTATTTCTATTCGGGCTATTGATTCCGGAGTTATGTAGAGTATAATAATGAATATTTCATATCTCAGATTTAACTATTAGATTTAGATTTGAATTTGATCAGTTGTCTTCATACTATTATCGCTAGGGCGTTTAAGGCATCGGAAAATTAAATCGACCATATGTGAATGCAACGAATCTATTTACTTGTCAACGAATTTTTCGAATTTATTTTTTATCGGACAAGTTCACAAGCATGTTACTGAATACCAATAATTTCCATCCCAGGATTTCTCTTCTTCTTACTCATAACATTTAGAGAGATTTTAGTTAGATTTAGTCCAAATGGCGATGCACTTTTTCGCGGCTGTGATGTCTCTATACTGACTCAATTTGAATTAGCGTGGACACTTTCACTGCCACGATCATTTTCTTCTCGTGCTGTGGGCAAGGAAGCTTGTTTAGATTTGGACAACATAACCCATCTATTTTTTCGAGTGCGTCGCCTTATACAAGTTGTTCTAACTATCTTAATCCTCTAACAATGTAGCTGCATGCTATTCGTAACCGTAACGACGCTCTCTAGCTCCAAGACCAAATGCTGCCCGGACTAATGATCACGCAAATAGGAAGGATACAAATCGCTGGTCAGCGAGCCGGTGTTCACAACAGCGCAACAATGGACGGTGTTCGCTCAATTGCAATCTGTAGCTTGTTTGGTCCTGGCTTGTGAGTCCAGGACGAATGTAGCTACGATTCAATGCCAATCGTTAAACATTATTTCCTAATTAGTAGTATAGTGTCAGGTTATGCCAACACTTATCAATAAAAATTGAAAATTGTTTGCGGTCACTGCATTAATGCAGTTGAGTATAAAATAACAATTTGTAGAGTGTTTAAACATTGTAAATTGGTTGTCATACAATTGCTCTTCCGCATTCTAATAAAGTGAAAATACTGCCACGTTTTCCTTCTTTCTTAATTTTATTTATAATCAACTGATTTTGAAACCCATGTATTTTCATAAAAATATAAATTACTTCTATGTGTTCTATGATGCGGTAATATCAGCATGTCTTTTGTTATTTATAGTTTCTTATCATTGCATTCCGTCAAAAACGGCAAATAAAATAAAAATTTGCACAGCGCATCAGAAATTCTAGAACAAAGTCTTTAGAAGAAATTATTTCACTTCAGGAATAATTTTGTCATGATTCGTTGAGTTTATATTTTGACGCAATTAAATTGTGAAAAAATGTAATTAAGAATGGACAGCAGTGTTGTAAAATGACAGCATCTCTATGTCACCATCACATATTTTCCTGCAGTTATCCTGTTAAAAAAAGGCTCCCAGTAGAAATACGTGCAATAAAATATGGTTCCCCTAGGTTCCCCTGGAAAAAAAAATGTTTATTAATTCTCTTGCAGTTTTGATGTTGAATTCCGGACTAAAACCGAGTCGTGTTCTTGGGAAAAAAATTGAAGAGCTTCCATTCTTTTGTCCTCTTGCTAATTTGTCGAGCAATTGCCAGGCTGCCAAGTCTAAAACTTGCCTTAAGAGTTTGTACAACATGTCGCGAGCTTCGTCATGCCACAACATTCGCTTTGTCCGAATTGGTCTCTCAAGTCAGTAACGTGCACAGCAATTCAATTCATAGAAAATTTGAAGTATTCAGAATGAAATTTTTTACTGTAGAATTGAGAATATAGTTTCATTCTAATATCCGTAATAATGAAAGTGTTTTCCTGGAATGATCACCACAATAAATTGATGACACCATGGACTCTGATTGCAGCGCTACCATTTTTTCTATATGAAAATAGATGAGACATCCGTGGGACTGAGCTCCTTATATTCTCTTATTTTCTATATCTTTTATTTATCATTATCTTATTCTCTCTTTCTATTATTATTAGCGGCTCTATAATTCTCTTATACATCAATCAGCCGCTTCGCCGTTTTTAGCAATTAGAGTAATTTTCAATTGGAATACTTATCAAAATACGGCACTTCATCTTTCACGCCCCTTTAATTTAGGGTAATCATAAGCAGCTATCTTCCATCATAATCCTGAATCAAATCAACCAACCCTGATGAGCCCCGAACCATGATGAATCCCTGTTCAATTCAGAGTAAGTGTGAGCATTCCACGAACGTACGTTTCGCTTGTACCGTGTATATAATAGTAAGAAAATCAACAAAAGATTTTGAGGCTTATCTTCTGTTAATTTTACCGTAAATATTTCCTGAAGGTTTCCAAAGCAAATGAAATTTAATCCAACGTAAAACCGCCGATATAAATGAACTGAATGTTTGACTGAGCAACTGTTTTACCTCTTAACCGCTAGAATTGTTAATAAATGAATTTTATATTCCATGGTGCCTCTTGATCTTGCTACAAGGGAATTTATCTCTTCTGTGTAAACATAAGTGCTCTTTTGATTTACGCTTTCGAATTTGTCTACGAAACGTTGTTGATGTAAATGCAGTGCAATTATTTTCATTTTCTTTGATTTAATTTCTAGAATAATTGGCGTCAAATTAAACTAAAGACAAAAATACTTGAGCATAAAATTGAAAATTTTAATATAATAACATGAGCATTGATAAGAGGCAAAGCGACGGGAAAAAGAAATCATGTTTTAAAATATTTCTACCGGTACCTCTTCCAAATATTTTTGCTTATTAAATCTTTTGCCGGATCATTTCAGCACCTTAACCATAAAGTAGCTAATTGATGTATTCATTTCGTTGTAATTTGCGGAAAATATTAGAACCTAATTAGGGCAGGCTAATTTTCTATCAACCCTAGGGTAGTCAACGTGTTACGGTGTTTCATGTTCCATACGGCAGGTACGGCAGTATCTGAGAGGTACGTGAGAAATTGTCCTTATACTCCCTATATCTAAAGATAGGGAAATTTTTTAACACCATGCAAATTCGCCTGTAGCGAGCAAATTAATTATTATTTCAATTTCAGGTATATCTTACTGATACTTATAAAGCTGATAACTCTGGTAGAATTAATAGAAAAGAAATCGTTGCCATGAACTTGTATTCTCAGAAAATTATTCAGTTATTTTCTGCACTAGCCTCGGTCGTCTCGAAATATTTGGAACTAATCGAACTATTGACACCCTGCCTAACTGCCATCATAGAAAATGTTTTGTCAGTTAATTTCCTTC
>NW_025939529.1:0-439 GCF_000764305.2 Hyalella azteca | reverse complement strand
CAAGAGATTTATTTAAATGTTTTAAATAATAAGAAACATACGTATGCAGAGTTACGCTGAGCGCCTAGCTAACAGTAAAAACATTGTTATTATGACCGCACACGTAGTCATAACAATAATCTCTCAACGCACAAATATAGCCGAGTTGCTCCAATTAATGGCTTGAATCAAGTTACGGTACGTGCGATCACAACCATGTAACACAGAGGGGTGATTACTGAAGAACAATATTCAAAACGTCATGAAATTTACTATTATGATATATAATAGTAAATTGAAATATAAATGTTTTTAAAACTTCATGAAATTTGCTATACCGGTAATATAATATATATTAGTAAATTTGTATATAAATATATAATAAATTACCTACTATGAAATTTAGTGGCCCAGAAACATTTATTACGCTAAATGAAATTGAAAACCATATATTTTTTCC
>NW_025939528.1:0-721 GCF_000764305.2 Hyalella azteca | reverse complement strand
ATGTACATTGATTTATCTCATCTGATATCGTACAAACATCAATAAACATTTTTTTTCATTACAGTCTCCAACAAATTACAGTCAAGAAATATTCTCTACAAGAAACTAAAATTAAACGTCATTTAATAATAATAATAACAAAAATAATTAATAATTTTAATATTAAGGAAATAAACGGCAAACATTGGCCGAAACATAGTTTTTTTCAAAATAAATCAAAATTCTTCCCATAAAATATCTGTACAAAACATCTGTAAAACATACATCCATAAAATATACACTTTTGATCAAATGAATGAATTCTAAATTTAAATTAAAATAAGTTACAAATTGTTTCCAGGACTGGAAGGAATTGAAATTTTTGCCAAAAAATAAACTTCTGTAAAATAAAAATTTTTGTTCTAATTAATGAATTTTACATTTAAATTAAACTTAAAAATATAAATTTTTTCCAAGACTCACGTGAATTAATATTTTTACCGAAAAATAAACTGACCTAAAATAATAATTCTTGAACTAATGAACTATTCATTTTAATTAAATTAAATTTAAAATGTAAATTTTTTACAGGACTAACAGGCATCACAATTTTTGCCAAAAAATAAACTTGCGTAAAATAATAATTCTTCTTCTAATTAATGAATTTCAAATTCAAATGAAATTAAACTTGTAATTTAAATTAAATTAAACTTAAAATATAAATTTTTTATACTTTGCTAGC
>NW_025939527.1:0-1068 GCF_000764305.2 Hyalella azteca | reverse complement strand
CATACCATGTCACTTGCTTCCATCATCACCATACCATGTCACTTGCTTCCATCATCACCATACCATGTCACTTGCTTCCATCATCACTGTACCATGTCACTTGCTTCCATCATCACCATACCATATCGTCCATATGTCACTTGCTTCCATCATCACCATACCATGTCACTTGCTTCCATCATCAACGGCGTTGATCAGAAAAAACCGGAAACTCGATGGGTCACGCAGTCCAAACCACCGCTCGGCAATTTTGGCCTTGAAATTGGCTTGCAATTTCTGAGCGCACCGCGCTAAACAAAAATAAAGCCGAAAAAAATAAACACTGACGACGCTCGCGGGAGCGTATTACTAGTAAAAAGCCAAGATTTTAGGTGGAACCTAATCGGTGAAGGATTGAGGATTTTAAGCGCGAAAAGGTTGCTGAAAGTTAGCATTTAGCGAGCTAATTTTGAAAAAGTGAATATTAGAAAAAAACTTCTTCGACGCTTGGGGGAGCGTATTGTTAATAAAAAACGATGTTCTTAATTAGAACCTAATCGGTTAAGATTTCAGGGTTTTATGAGTAAAAATGTATCCAAAAACCAGTATTTAGCGTGCTAATTTTGAAAAATGAATATAATGAAATTCTGACGACTCTCGCTGGAGCGTATTGTTAATAAAAAGCTATGTTTTTAATTAGAACCTTTTCAATGGAGATTTGAGGATATTTTGCGCGTAAAAGGTAAAGCGAGCTAATTTTGATGAGTGAATATGAGAAAAAAATATATAGAAGTCAACGCATACCATATGTCAACGCAATGAGAACAACGCATGCAGTAGCGTATTCTTATTAAAAGCTATCACTTTAATTAAAACCTATTCGGTTATTATTTTAGGATTCAAAGCGAGAAAATCTGGCCAATACTTAATATATTATACCTTAGAATATACAAAAATTGCTGAGCATATTACTATGAGCATAACCTGAACACAAGGGATATCTGCTTCTTAACACGAGCAAACGATGATACATGTATTATACGTTAGAGTATACATAATCTTAAACTGAACACAAGCGATATCTGCTTG
>NW_025939526.1:0-1794 GCF_000764305.2 Hyalella azteca | reverse complement strand
ATTGGGAATGCGGTATTAATCATGCCTTAGTAAGGCGAGATTATTGAGAATGCGGCAGTGTTCATGACTTAGAAAGGCGAGATTATTGGGAATGCGGTATTAATCATGCCTTAGTAAGGCGAGATTATCGAGAATGCGGCAGTAATCATGCCGTAGTAAGGCGAAATTATTGAGAATGCGGCAGTGTTCATGCCTTGGGGAGGCATGATTATTGGGAATGCGGCAGTAATCATGCCTTAGTGAGGCGAGATTATTGGGAATGCGATAGTAATCATGCCGTAGTAAGGCGAGATTATTGAGAATGCGGCAGTGTTCATGCCTTGGGGAGGCAAGATTATTGGGAATGCGGTAGTAATCATGCCGTAGTAAGGCGAGATTATTGGGAATGCTGCGGGAATCCTGCCTCAGTGTGACGGGATCCTGGGGAATGTTGCAAATAGTAGTATAGTATCTTCGGCATTAAAGAATAGGCCTGGATAGGCCTGTCGCCGATTCTTGTGCTTTTCTTGACTATATAGACTGGCCTTTTGATTAGATCTTTTCAACGGACGGTAGATTTAAAACCGATTCTAGATATCAGTTGTTCCGTAGGGTACGAGGCATTTTAAGAATAAACATATGCTCTTGCATGGCCTTGTCTAGTCTGTTCTTGAACGCGTTCATACTCGGAGCGTCAACAATATCTTCAGGGAGGCTGTTCCACATGTCAGTGACTCAAAGCGAGAAGAAATGTTGTCGCGTGGATAAGTTGCACCGCAGTTTTTTTTTAGTTTATAGCCGTTTAGCTGTGGCCCCTGGTGTTGGTTCCTGTTTCAAATTTTAGTAATCCTTCAGGGACCTTGTACAAACCATGAGTATATTTGTATGTATACTTCAATGTATACTTCAAATATCATACTTAGGTGCGGCGAGATTCTGGTGCTAGAATTAGGCATTTACTACACACATCGAAGAATGTATCTGCTAATTTATAATGCACTTGCTGAGATGTGAGCTTGTCATCACTGTGAGATAACAACTACCATACATTACGATGATACGTGGGGACGCGATATGCTGCGTATGAATCAATTTTCAATTCATTCTGTTCTGATGCTGTCTATGGCAAATAAAATACTGCAAATACTGTTATAAATAGAACTCGAATTTCGAAATGAAGTAAAACACACAGACTCGCACGCTTAAGTGCCATGATACCTAGAGATGATAATATGAGCAAGATGCGTGCCTGGGAGCGTTAGAAATATGAAAGATGCACCTTAAGATCCAGCCATGGAATATTTTCTAAGATGTCGCTTAAAACGCCTTCACGGCCAGGTTGGAAACCCCGTCTACAAGCGACATCGCAGACTGTTTGCAGCTTGCCGAGGTTCGAACCCAAAACTCGCTGCTCCAATCTCCGTGCCACTTGATCAAACTAAGATATAATGGTACCTTATCTACCTGTGATTTACAAGGAATTTGAAAGCAAAGAAAACATCAAATAAATTCCCCGTATCGATATTCAACCAAACAAATTCACCATATCGATGTTGAAACCGATTCACCATTAACTTAGACGGCACCAGAGACCTAAATTCCTTGTGAACGCGCAATATAAGCAGACTGATAACATAAGTACTTACCTGTGGTTTAGTGTAGTTGGGGGCACATTTGGTACCTTATCTACCAGTAGTTTGATGCAACCGGGGGCACATTTGGTACCTTATCTACCTGTAGTTTGATGTAGCCGGGGGCACATTTGGTACCTCATCTACCTGTAGTTTGATGTAGCCGGGGGCACATTTGGTACCT
>NW_025939525.1:0-1102 GCF_000764305.2 Hyalella azteca | reverse complement strand
AGCAGGTCAACAATCGAGGGGTCGGAGCGAGGCGGCGCCCCCGTGGCGCCCGCGGGGTTGATGGGCGTGAAGAACCGCGAGGCGTCCACGGCGCTGGGGGGCGACGTGCGCGTCTCGGTGGTCAGGTCCGCTGCTCGGTAATTAGTCATTGATGTACACATACATAAATATATATTATATACATGCATATATTTAAACATCAGTTCATAAATCACACATCAAAACACTTGCACAAATAAACAAATATATATTATATACATGTATATATTTTAACATCACTTGATATATCACACATTAAAACTCTTGCACAAATAATCAAAGCAAAGCGATAAATAAAACCAAAAACAATATTATTCTTCTACCAGCCCAAAAATTCAACATGGCAGCCATTAAACAGCTATACTCACAGGACCTCAAATATTTAAGGCCACCGGCATCTAACAATTGTTCTGTTCAACATTTTGTCGTGTTCAACATAATAATTGTTCTGTTCAACATAATAATTGTTCTGTTCAACATAACAATTGTTCTGTTTAACATAATAATTGTTCTGTTCAACATAACAATTGTTCTGTTTAACATAACAATTGTTCTGATTAACATAACAATTGTTCTGTTCAACATAACATTTGTTCTGTTCAACATAACAATTGTTCTGTTCAACATAACATTTGTTCTGTTCAACATAACAATTGCTCTGTTCAACATTTTGTTCTCTTCAACATAAAAATTGTTCTGTTCAACATTTTGTTCTGTTCA
Source organism: Hyalella azteca (assembly GCF_000764305.2). Taxonomy (NCBI): domain Eukaryota; kingdom Metazoa; phylum Arthropoda; class Malacostraca; order Amphipoda; family Hyalellidae; genus Hyalella; species Hyalella azteca. The sequence continues at coordinate 343 of NW_025939525.1, read as the reverse complement.
ACATAACAATGGTTCTGTTCAACATTTTGTTCTCTTCAACATAACAATTGTTCTGTTTAACATTTTGTTCTCTTCAACATAACAATTGTTCTTTTGAACATTTTGTTATGTTGAACATTTTGTTGTGTTGAACTTTTTGTTGTGTTGAACATTTTGTTGTGTTAAACATTTTGTTGTGTTCAACATAACAATTGATCTGTTCAACATTTCGTTGTGTTCAACATAACAATTGTTGTGTTGAACATTTCCCTTACCCCCGAGCACGGCACCGATGCTGGCGAGGTCCCCCTGAGAGCCTCGTCCCCCTACAGGAGCGCCCAGCACCGGAGACTCGCGGCTCCTG
>NW_025939524.1:0-637 GCF_000764305.2 Hyalella azteca | reverse complement strand
GATTGGCAATTAATCAGAGTCTCAGACCTCAGAGTCAGAGATGCACCAGTGACCAGACGTAGAAGTGTGTCAAATATTGATAATAATATTTGTAGCTGACAAAATTATACCTAATTTTTTCAATATTAATAAAAAAGTTATTTTAAAAATTATTTATTCATTCTGTCACTTGCTTTATGCAGTGTCTCAAACTTTATGCTAGTGTGCCAAATTTCAGATTGATTGGACAGGTAGAACGTAGAAGTGTGTTAAATATTGATTATCAAATTTGTAGCAGACAGACAGACAGACAAACAAGATCTGAAGACTGTGAAGTTAAAGAGAAGTGTTGCTGACTGGCAACTGCAGAATCAGAATGGATATTGTTGTAGTATGCAGAAGGCGAAGGCGGCCGACTGCCACTGCAGAAGCGTCGGCCGCTGACGCTTCTGCAGCATGCTATTTGGTCTAATTCTAAATCCTTTTGGTTATTTGATATTCCTGTTTTTTCCATAGTTGATTCACTTGATTGGGCAATTTGTGATCCAGGCAGTACAAAAACAAGTTCTCCAGGCAGTACAAAAACTCATTGAGGACTTTAGAGCCGTAGGGCTGGAGGTAAACCAGGGGAAGTGTGAACTGATCATACTGAACCATT
>NW_025939523.1:0-4998 GCF_000764305.2 Hyalella azteca | reverse complement strand
CTGGCCTGCGGGAATTTTGCGCAACGGTCCCGCCAATCGCGGCAACCACCTTCGCGATAGCGCGGAAGCTGGCAGTGCCTGCCGGCCTGGTCGCTCGCGGTAGGACAGACTGATTGCGGCAGCAGGCCCTTTCCAGGCCGAGAAGCGCTGCCACAATATTGCACTGCTGTGGACATTCCTGCGCTGTTGATCACCCTGGCGTTGCGCTGGGGCGAGCGTTGGCGCAGGCAAGTTCACCCGCGGCTGGCTTCCAGACTGCGGCGATTTCTGACTGGGTGTGTCTACTAACAACATGGTTTTGCCTTCAGTACACTTATTATCTAAATTCACATCACTGACACTTACTTTCATTGCAAAATGTCCATCTGTTGCTGTGGCAACAGTGGCATCTTCATCCATCCGTGTACTAGGGGCACCATACATTTTCCTTAGTTTCCAACATTCTTTGACATCAAGGTTGTTCATCTTGCAGTAGTTGAATTTTTTTGCTGAGCAAGGTTAATGTAATCAAAATTTTTTGTTGGTAATTGATTTTTTGGTTAACTGGAGCCTTTGCTAATAATGGTTCTACTGTAAATGCGTTCTAGGGGTGTCTCCTATTCCCCCGGAGGGTGTACCTTATTAACTAACTATGCTACATTGATAATAAAAATGTTGAACTTAATGCCACTATTTTAAGTTTGTGCAATATTTTGATTAGTTAAGCTGCCACAAGTTACAACACAACTACGAAATGTGTGACGACTGTCCCAATTTATCCCGCAATTCCCTTATTACCCTGATTGATGGTGTAGCCAGGTGGTTATTTCAGTATTTTTTGTTGCAAACCAAATCTGTTATTCATTTGTTTGCTCAGTGTATATGTTCCAATTCAATACCAAACATTTCCCTTTATTTTTTCCGGCACGGGGAAAAATTCCAATAATATTATTCATGCATTTGCTTGATCAGTGACATTGTAACTAATAGAAGCAGGCAGATTGATGTCCAATGCTCTGACGACTGCAATTGCCTTGGTGAGTGCTTGTTAGAACCCATATCGTATAAAGCTTTTAAAACCAGGTATGTTAGTGTTCATTCAGCTTAATAATTGATTTACTTCATTCTTGCTTATGTTTATACTTTGCACATGCATTTATCCGCTTTCTTGCAATGCTTGCTTTTAATCTAAAGAACGTAAATTGCACAATAGTGAGTTCTTTGTATGATTGTAGTTCAATTGCTTTACTATTTCAATCCTCTAATTTTAATGCTTGCTATTTTATTACATGAATACCAAACTGTTCTCAATTTATGTGTTTCTCCCAATAAGTTGCCGTTTTTACCATAGTTGCAATAGTGTCCATTTACCTTGTCTACTTTAATCTCTTGAACTACTCTCTTGTGTTTGCCTGATCAATTGCATTTTAACTAAGCCAAAACTACCACTTGCTGCTTGATTGTTTTGTCAATGCTAAGGATTTCAGGTTTTGATTAACTGCTGTGAGTGAGATTCTTTTATTTGACTTTACCTTTATTGATGATATGTTTTGGCTTTTCAGCTCAAATACCTCACTCATGCTCTCAATGTCAGGTTACATTTCATTCCATTCGCAACTGCATCTGTAATCACTGCCCCATACTTTAACAATACATCCATATCCAGAAGAAAACTTTCATTCACCTAAATTGTTGCCAGAGACTAAAGAACCTGACATAAGCATTCCATAGCGCCGGCAACAATGGTTCTTGATATTAGATGAAAATAATGCATGAAATATGCTTTTTCTACTTATTTATTCTTGTGCTAATGTGAATTGTACTTATCAAATTATTCAAAGTATATTATATGGGTTTTATCTATTTTATATATAAGTATATTATATGGGTTTTATCTATTTTATAAGTATATTATATTGATTTTATATTGATGTCAAAAATCTTGTGATTTTTTTACTTTTCACTTCTACTTCATGACGTGAAATGAACATTATTACCAGCAAATTGCAGGTAATTTTCCAAACATCACAGGCCGTAATTTTTGGCAAATTATGCAGAATATTCCAGAATCCACAAGTAGTGGTGTTCCCGTGTCAACCACGGGGGGATTAACTCTTAACCCACTTAAGTGAGGCTGAATTGGTATAATAATGGTGTAAGTAAAGAGTTGCCAAAATAGTTATGTTTTCTTAGGGGATTTTAAAATACAACTGACATGCCGATAAATGTACATTGAGACAATATTGCTTATAGTGCTTTAGGACTATTGTGATATAGTATTTGGTAACTAGTGATATGGAATAGGGAGCAAAGGACGGGCAATGGTGCAAAAGGTCCTCAGACAGCTGAAAGCTATAAAAATTACAAATGAAATATACTGCGCATAATGTAACTATGATGCGAAGCAGGTTACAATCTATCATGCCTAAATTTAGAGATTAACTTGAAGCAATCATGCTATAACTGAATAATGAACAAACATTTAGTAAATTAAGGATTGATAATTAAATTTAGTCTAGTAAGTAAGATTGCAAGAGTTATTGGTGCAAAAATTATAATTAATAAAAACACCTAAAGCAAACAACATTGGAAGTAGATTTGGTGCAATAATGCAAGTGAAATTATATAGGCAAAACAAGGACCTCATCACCATCATGTCTGTGAACACTTGAAACAAAGTTTCCTAGATTATGGTAGGGTTGTGCTCTCGTAATGCAGATAAATAATGCAATGGTTAAAAGAGATGTAGTAAGTGCAGTATTAAGGAAGACATACATATATCTACATTATCGGGAAGAGCTTCGCTCACCCAACAGTATTGCAGAGTTATCTTGATACCTTGGGTTGTATTGGCAGCATTTTAATTATTAGCTTGAATTTCACTTTTTTGGAATTTAATTATTACATCTCTTCTGAAACGATATGAAACATAAGGATGCATTGAGTGTGAAAATTGGTTAATGACACAGATCGGTTGAGTGGAGAAAAAGCAATAATGCCTTCCAGCAACAGGGGCCACTAGCAAACAAGAGATTTTCTGGAAACCAGTTCATTTTAATTTCCTGATTTACTTCAAAATTATCTTGAATAGAAATTAATGATGCTGGTATCCATGTTACTTAACTAATCTACTCATAGGACTCAAGCAGGGAGGGCAACTAAACAGCCTCTTGTTTGCTGTTATGCTTTAATAGCTTTAATATGCTCTACTGGTGTTGCCTAACTTTTAATAATTATTTGTGTGACTGCAGCTTAGCTTATATTTACTCACTTCTGCTCTTCTCATTCCAGACTCATAATTATAAATGATGTTAGTTTAGTCTTGTGAGAGGATTAAAATTCTTACAATAGCTCCTTTTGATCCTGTGGAGAAGTAGTTACTTGCCTGGCTTAGCTCCATAATGGGTAAGTAAAGAATGGTCTGAGCAACCTAAACTTTATTGCAATTCAACTTCTCTATTTTATCATAATATAATTCTGCTTTGGATATGTGGTCATGAACATACATAGTGATAAATTTCAAACAAACTTTCAAGTGAAAATCATGTTATTTGTTTTAAAAAAATGCCTAATAGCAAGTAAATAGTAAATGCTCTTTGTCTCAGCAGATTCTTGGCAGCAGATATCACAGCTGCAACAAGTAATGCAACAGCCTCTCCAGATAATACAACAACAGAGGCTGCAGCTGCAGCAGCTCGAACAAGAACTGCCACAACAAACGCTGCTGCAGTTACAACAGATGCAGCAGCAACTACAAGAGATGCAGCAGCTAAAACAAAAACTTCTACAACAAGAGCTGCAGCAACTAGAACAAAAACTGGACCAACGAGAGCTGCAGCCGTTGCAACAATTGCAGAAGCAACAACTAGAGTACAAGCTGTTACAAAAGTTCAAGCAGGAAGAAGAGCTGCAGCAGCTAGAAGACAAATTGCAACAAATAATGCTGCAGCAAATACAACAGATGCAGCAGCAACAACAAGAGATGCAGCAGCTACAACAAATACTGCATCAAAAAATGCTGGTGAATTCACAACAACAGGAGCAAATACAACAGGAATTCCAAGACCGTTCTCGTTATCGTCAAGTAAGAAGAAGCAGATTCATCAATATCTTTATTTTGGCTACATATACTGTAGAAGGTCATTCCAGTCTCTGCCTTCACATTTGAGCAATATTTGATTTCCCTGAGCCATTCTAGTCACTTTTTCTGCGCTAGGGACACAACTGCCACTTCATAGTAAATATTCTTGTGTGACATTTATGTTCATTGGTTATGTTATTCAGATAACATATTATGTTTGGACAAATGTCTCCAGATTATGTCATCCACATAAAAAATTTTTGTTGCAGGCGATGCAGTCAAGTGCCGTGCAGCAACAGAACTGGCGAGACAACAGCCCCTATCCCAAAGAAAGGTGAGATGAATTCTTCAATAGGGATTACTCCATGAATTGAAAAAATTCAGAACTAAGAGAAAATGTGCCCAAAAGTTCACATTGTCTGAAACCTACTACTGCTCCGTGAGGCAGCTTCACGTCACACATTTATTCTCTTCAACTTGGAAGACAATTGTTGACCCAAAACTCATTCATAATATAATCCAGAATGGTAAAATTGTATCAAGAAAATGCTCTCTGATGATATTGAAATGATATGTTCCAGGTATCATTTAGTCATTAATGTCATTTACATTAAGGCCATACCATGAGAATCAACAGTAAGGCCATACCATCAGAATTTACATTAAGGCCCTTAATACGTACAGCCCGTATTAAGGGCTGTACCATCAGAAATTTTAATGAGCTCCTAACTCTGTCAGCCAACCACTGATGGCTTTTCAAACTAAACCCATCTATAAAAATAAATTGCTGCTGTGTGCACCTAGGCTTCTACATGTACTTAAGATGCTACACGTACTAAGGGCGTTACGTGTAGTTAGGCCGATACATATACTTGAGCCGCTACATGTACTTGAACCACTATGTATACTTGAACCACTATGTATACTTGAACCACTAT
>NW_025939522.1:0-487 GCF_000764305.2 Hyalella azteca | reverse complement strand
AAACATTTTAAATGATACGCAGAAAATCAGTTCGCAGTTGAATTGATATTCCAGAAAAGGTATATTTGCATGGATTCACACCAAAAGACACGAGAAATTCTCCTCCCTGCAGTCGTTGTACCGTCCAGAATACAGGCCATGCCAGTGACTAAATCTCAACTCATATGATTAACAGTCCAATGGCATACAATAAAAAAACAATAAATTTAATTCGTATAACATATCGATTGAGCACATCCTTTATTACAACACTTCTCTTTAACTTCACTTCATGTTTGTTTGTCTGACTGTCTGTCTGTCTGTCTGTCTGTCTGCTCCAAATCTCAAAATCGAAATTTAACACATTTCTACTTATCCTATCGATCTGAAATTTTGCACACTTGCGTAAAGTTGAAGACAATGCATGAATCAAATGACAAAATAAATAATTTTTAAATTAAATTTTTGTAATAGTAAAAAAACTGAAAATGAAAAAATAATTTTGTCA
>NW_025939521.1:0-717 GCF_000764305.2 Hyalella azteca | reverse complement strand
GTGTGGAAAAACGACTGCACAATAACAAACTCGTCTTAAACCTGGACAAGCTATGCCAACAGTAGCCGTGTGTTATAAACTAAACGCAATTAAAACATATCAAAATGCTTTCCATTTTCTCCTTACCAATTTTATGAATAATGAAGAAAAGATGATATTACCTCAAAAACATTGAACAAGAAAATAATAGCACATCGCAATATATAATAAAAATTGTAATGAAAATGTTAAAAAAAGCAAATACTTTTTCGAAGAGTAGGTAATTGCAGAACAGAAAAATGATCGCTTGAACATATTTAATTATATTATCGAGTTCAGATCTTCATCTGAACAATTGAACATCTTCAATTGTCGCACTAGCACTGAAGCAAGGCAGTAAATGAAGCAAACAATATAGTCGCCACAGATGAAAACCCTGGCAATATTAATGAAGGCAGTAAATTTTCACCATTACTTATGTTAAAGAGAATCAACGATATACTAATATTGTATACGGTAATACATAATAGCAGTAAAACAACGCAAACATAAGACTAACACGTCACCTCAGCAGGCAGTATAGCGTGTGGTGGTTATAGTGAGGTAGGTAATATACGGTATTATAATACGGTAATATATTACAGTAGAAAAACGATACAAACATAAGAATAACATAACACGTCACCTCAGCAGGCAGCAGCGTATGGTTATCCGGTAATATATTATAATACGGTAATG
>NW_025939520.1:0-249 GCF_000764305.2 Hyalella azteca | reverse complement strand
TCTGTTTGCGTGAGTCTCATCATCTGTTTGCGTGAGTCTCATCATCTGTTTGCGTGAGTCTCATCATCTGTTTGCGTGAGTCTCATCATCTGTTTGCGTGAGTCTCATCCTCTGTTTGCGTGAGTCTCATCCTCTGTTTGCGTGAGTCTCATCATCTGTTTGCGTGAGTCTCATCCTCTGTTTGCGTGAGTCTCATCCTCTGTTTGCGTGAGTCTCATCCTCTGTTTGCGTGAGTCTCATCCTCTGTTT
>NW_025939519.1:0-3927 GCF_000764305.2 Hyalella azteca | reverse complement strand
CAGTGGTGAATCTAGGGGCTTGTCTCGCCGCTACCACGCGGTAGCGGCGTCCAGCCACGCCCGTTGAGTCAGGCAGCTCAATTGAGCGTGAGCTGATGAAAGCTCGCGTTCAACTTCAACTTCGAGTAATGCGTTGCAAGGAAGAAAATGCGTGAGCGACCGTTTGTTGAAAGTCTGGCCGCTACCATAACTAGCTGACTATTTTCATTACCATATCAGAGTAAGTATTTTTCTAAATAATATTTTTCGTTTATGAATGAAGAAAAATATTATTCCAACCGTGTATCCATGACACACAACTCAGCCGCTATTTTTTTACGGTGCTCCTGGAGATCGGTTTTGTCTGCGATACAAGTTCATGGTTCTTCATTTGACCGTAGTGTTCAGTAGTTATGAGTCGGTGCCTTATTTAACATTGATGAGTATACGCTAATTGATATACTGCATAAATTAGGATAGCCTGTCCCACGTTTTTCAGGCCATCCAAAGCCCAGCGTTTTGGCCTCAATAGCCTGTCCCATATGTCCCTGCTTTTCGAGTCTAAAATGTACACCCCTACACATGCAAACATTGCCTAGGCCTGAGTTGGCACCATCGCCTCGACCAAATTTTCAGTAAGTTACCCATGTCTTTTCAATGCATTTGTTAACAAGTATTTTCTCCTCAGATGATCCTGTCAGCTTGCGGCTGACGCGTCGTCAGCTGAGTTTCACTGGTATCACAAAATCCTCCATCGATGGCTTGCCATTTGCTCCCAACTTCCTGATGGTCAGCAGACAAGTAATTTGTGAATGTTTGTAACATCGCACCTGCCCTACACGGTTGGATGAATCCATGTATTTTTATGATAGTTTGGAACATATATTATGCTGACCTATTAGCGTAACTGCTTATATTGTAATTGCTTATGCTGCTGGTATATCCTCGAGAACAGCCCTGCCTCAGCCCGGCTTAGCAACGCCAGGATGCGTAGGACTGAGCGATTGAATTGTCCTTCATTTAAATGAACGCTTATTAATTCATGACCGAGCGGTTGAAATGTCCGCGGCTGTCTGACGAAGGCGCCTCATCAAGCCGCTGTTGCTGATATATGGCCACAGCGATGCCCAAATTTTGCCTTGTACGTAATTCAATATGACTTTCGTCGCCTGATGTTGTGAGGTCCTGAAACACGCATTCATGCGGGTAGGGCTTCTTCAAGCGACATTCTAACCCTAGACGCTTCACAGCGCAGGGTAATAAACATATAAACTGAAAAAAGATAGGGTTTTAAAGACTTACTTACTTGTTTGGTTACGATGAGGCGCGTCACCGAATTTTAAAGAAAGACAGTTATGGCTGAATGTATGGTTCAACATATACATGACTACTGATTACCTCGTATGATGGAAAGCCTTGCACAGGCAATGGTAGCGCTGACTGAACTATTCTCACCTCCTCCCGCGCATACACAAACATTATTACGCAGCTCAGTTCACTATCATGACTACGAGTACATAATAATAGGTTGTGAGTTTGTCGATGTGTTAAACACCAATTCACCCTGGAATTTAAAAAAATCCAGTTATTATTGAGCAGGTATTGCCTGCTTGATGTCTCCATATGAAGCGGCAATTGCCACCTCGAAATGTTTGATTCGAATCAATGTGAATTATTCGATATAAGTCGTGCACATAGAGTATGAACCTATCACTAGTTCATCTCATATATATTCCCGCTTCTTATCCACGCCGCCTCTTGGCGGGGTGAGATGAAGAAATAAATAAACAGTTTAATAATTTTGCAGTATACCCTCAGAAAATTCTTTATATTCTACTTAAGAAAATTTAAATAGGTAACATTATTATTTTCTCTTTATAACCTCCCAACAAGCGTTTCCAAATAGGATTTGCCTTTTATGGGATATAGATATTGTATTTTCAACGTATTTATTTTCTCATGATAATATATAAAATTACATCATTAATGTATATTCATCACATCATTTCTTCATGGCATTATTACAGGTTGTTGTTATACTGGATATTTCAGTTGCATTGTGCACAGGTTTCTTCAACTTCAGAAGTGGTGATGTCATCTAGCAGAGGTTTTCATCTCACGAGTTATACTATTTAATTCAGTTAGTTAATGGTGACATCGATGAAAAAAATAAAGCAACGATGCCGGCCGATGACGCCGCAGTGACGGCCATTGAGTTGCTCGCTCAACAGCGCCGCATAATGCGAGTGACCGCGCGAGTCCCGCACTCATGGATGAGCAACTTGCCGCACAATAATTTAACCTGAATAAACTTGAGTGGTTAACTGTACCTGGCATACTTTTCAATGATAAAATGCGCCAGGTTGTTTTTATTATATAGATATACTTCGCCATATTTTCATTTGAAACGTTTCGGATACCAGCTCCATCATCTGTTCAAAATGCGAAAAACGCAAGTGTATAAATGTCTTGATCATTTATTGGAAATGGGTGTTTCTTTTTATTATGAATCGAATTTTTATTCGTGAACGAATGATGTAAATGGCATTCAAAGCATTTCAGTGCAGACATAATGAATTTAGTTTTTTTTAAACTCCTGGGTAACTTGCGATGTCAGCGAACTAATATTTCTATGAATAAACGAATATAACAGTTATCCCCCTATTACTGGAGAGCAACATTCATAAAAGCTCCATGGCGCATAAGAGAAAGGAACGTCGCTAGCAAGATTGTCAACGCGGACAACGCTCCCAGCAGTGACAGGATCGCACCATCAACATCGTCGCCACTAGTGCTATTGTTCGAAAATATTTTCTATTGCTTTTCTAGCTACTTTATTGCAACATATTCGCTTGTTATATATGCAATATGTCAGCGATGCCTGAACAAAAAAATGAGAAAAATAGCTCTATGATATTTGCTATGAATGTCACTTTGGTTTTCGGTGTCAGTCAACACACTTGTATATAATGGCAACAAAGACAACTTGAATAATTCAAAACATTTTTACTTGAAAGATAGTGACTTGAGAAATTTAGTGAACTCTCATCTCTCCTTTGCGCATCAATATTATGTATTCTTCGCTGAACAAACTTTGGAAAACCGGCATAGTCACAATAACCGCATCGTCTTGATTGATATTGGCAAATGAGTTTTCAGTAATGCAATGGAGCACAGATCCGGGAAAAATTAATCTTGAGTTGGAAAATTCAATCCACATCAATCCACATTAAATAGACCTACGAGGCATTTCAATGTCACATGCGTGTAGGCAGCAATCATCCAAGCCTTCAAGGATATATGGTTATAAGTATGTCATCCATGAATTAGAATGGTTAAATCATGTAATCAGTAGCCATGGACACAAGTCGAAGGGTTACATCTCGTATAATAAATATAAAATTGGTGTAATTCTTGGAAGCTTGATTGCCTGTGGAGATCGCAAGTGCGTTTTTTCGTGATTATTTGAGGACGGAGTCGTGTTTTATTATTACATACCTGTTTGGTCTGAACGTATTTATATCCACGAATCATAGATTTGTCTCTATGTACATACCAAAATTAAACCTACATATTTGAAGTTGTCCATTTTGCCTGTACAAAGAAATACTGTAGGGCGCTGACATTTGAAAGGTTGATGGAATTGCACGAATTGAATATAGGCAACTCTTGCTCTTGAGATTATTGGAGAAGATTCCATGAATGTTTCTATGGGCAGAACTGCCTTATGTCCTTCCTATGTCTAAGACAAATATTTGGCTCTTTGAAGTAAATAAGTTACCCCCTCCCCAAAAAAAGGTTACTAATTCTTAGGCAGAACTATATATGTCCTCTGCGGGTACGCAGCCGTGCACCACTAAATTTGTGCACCAATCAGCCTTGAAAGGAACGCCTAGCATATTTCCGGATGACCACCAATCAGCCGCGGATTAAGCCATCCGTCGGTAA
>NW_025939518.1:1076-2796 GCF_000764305.2 Hyalella azteca | reverse complement strand
AGATTAGCCTCCTTGCAGTTGCAGGCATAGATTCCATGGAATATACCTACTTGGCAAGCTGCAACTGGATTTTTCAAGCCATGGTTTTATGGGTTTGCTAGCCGTGATTCCATTTCTTCAAGCCATGAATTCCATATTTTGGCCACAAAAAGCCACTTAAGAGCCATAAACTTATTTTCAAAGTCCCGTGCACATGTTACCCCAAATCTTTAATTTTACCCTAAAAACAGTCTTCTAACAGACACTGAGACACACTAACATTTGTCTCTTGACTTAAGTGGCTATGGAACACATGATATGCAATCTGACCACTCTGACATGACCGCAAGGAAACATTTTGGATGTTGAAATGATGCAATCTTCAAAGAAACAGTTGGGATGTTGAAATGATATGTTTGCAAAGTGCAAACGGTGATTTTTTTAATCAAACAAAAATACATGACATAAGAGTTGTAAAATTTCATTCATAGGGTAAACGCGGTATATTTGGACATCGTGGGTAATTCCATCACCTTTCTAGTTTTTCCTTTATATTAAGCTTTGTTTTAGTTCCATGCGTTCATTGATGGTTGAAATGGTGACGTCATGCATTTGCGCCTCGAACTAATGCCAAAACACTAGGTCTTGGCCATCTAGCAAGAAAATATTGAGATCCAAAGAGAGACAAAGCACGCTACCCAGTGAGATCATCGAAAAATGTGTCAAATTTGACAGTTGACCTTGCTCTACCAAATAGTGAAAACTGTTTGTATAGGAAGAATATTATGGTTAGAGACTTTTAAATACGTCTGTGAATATATTAGGAATCCTTTAAGTATACTTGTATTCGCTGATTTCAAGTGGTAAATAAATTAATAGATGATTAAGTTGAGAAATGGATTTTGACACATGAAAACTAATTCCGTCACAACTTGAATTAGACACACACAGATCGTTCAAAGCTATGTATAAAAATTAAAATTTGCTCAACTAAAAGCTTAATAGTTGTTAATTAAAAGCGTAATTAAGTAGTGTTCAATATTCTTTAGTGTTCTAATTCAAAGCCGTGTTGTCTTCCAATACAGCTCACACAGCAAACGGAATTCAAACACGTGGATGACGGTATTACGTATCAGTAGAATTTGAAAAGCGGACGGAATACGTCTCACCCCGTGCCGAATATTGCCACACACAGTGTTGGAATATAGAGATTTGGTAGGTTTGCATTCTAAAGGCTTTTAAATAAATATGGCAACATTTTGTGACGTTTCATTGTTGCTGGCACGTAGTAAGGTGTTTTGCAAGTCACATAAAGCAAACAGAACTCAAGTAACGCATACGGTTATTTTTTTAGTTTTTCATTTCTCAATGCATCCTTAATGTGTCGGAATATACCGCCGCTTACCGCGTTTACCCTACCTACTGAAATTATATGATACTAGAGCCAAATATTTCAGAAAATAATAGGACGTTTCCAGTTCTGCACTTCTGCCCATGTATATGCACCTTATGAAGTTATGAGACAGATATAGGATAGCCTAAATCAGCTGTTTGGGGCCCCAGAGGTTTAGGTTTAACCGTTTAGCTTAATAAGCTACCTAGTCTGCTAGTCAGGGTGGCCGTGGCCCAGTGTCTGTCTCTTATACACATCTAGATGTGTATAAGAGACAGTTGCAGGTGTACGCGTGCCAGATGATAACTTAGTTACACCTCGGAAAAAGTGATAAGAGTAATTTAAAAT
>NW_025939518.1:0-684 GCF_000764305.2 Hyalella azteca | reverse complement strand
ATTTTGAATCGCTGCATGCATTCAAATTCAAATTAGGTCCACCCACACCCCACGGCCAGTGTAGCTGTCAGCTCACCTTCTTCAGAAGTGTGAAAGCTTTTGCCGGTGAAGGTGTGTTTTACGATCGGTCCATAAAGAAGTGTTGATCGGTTCAAAATGACATAAGAACAGGTTCTTTTGAATAACCTATGGATTGGCACCATGGACTGCCACGTGCCAGATGAAAAATAAAAGTGTCCCAAATCACCCCTGGCAGTGGGGTAATCCAGGAGACTTGAAATAAAACTCAATTTTAAAACATTTGAAGCATGCAAAGCATAGTGGCAAACCAGAGCTTTTTTAGATTCAGCTCATTTTTAATTTCCTCATTTTCTCAAGATTTAAACCAATTTCTTATGTATGATAATGCAGGTATCCAGGATACTTTACTGGTCTACATATAGGACTCAAAAAAGGAACTTTAGGAAGAGTCTAAAAAACTCTCTGCTTTGCCACTATGATGCAAAGTGTACTCATACAGGTCATACCTATTACCTAGTCTGAGGCTAGTCATAACTCATTCATCACTAATAGTAGCTACTCAGCCTATTTTTTTTTTTTTTTATAGTTGGTTTTGGAGGCTTCCAGTGCTTGTGCACTGCCCAGCCTGGTCTCTGTCACTCTTTTGATGAAAGACTATGCACC
>NW_025939517.1:0-5039 GCF_000764305.2 Hyalella azteca | reverse complement strand
AGTATAGGAGGGTAAACATCAATATTTATAATGCCTCATGAGCAACACCCACCTGCTGGGGAGCAACACTAGCAACACCAGCAACACCCACCTGCTGGGGAGCAACACCAGCAACACTCACCTGTTGGGGAGGAACAGAGAAGGCCTTGGTCCTCATGTCCACTCTGCTGCTCCGGTCACTCCAGGGGATCACGAACACAAGCCCGGGGCCGAACACCCCCCGCAGCCTCCCCAGTCTGGGGGGAGATTATTATTAATCATATATAATTAATATCAATTATCTATCATGCATCCTACCGTTTATTTCATTTTTAATCAAGGACAGAACTACAAAAAAAATTACCTCCCTCTGCTATAAATAAAAACGTAATCAATGTCAAAAATACAATTGATCATTTTTAATAGGACAAGGACAATATAATAAAGATTATTGTTTTAAGGGCGAAAATCCAATAAAAAAGCAACAAGAAGTTACCTGAAGACGACGATGCGCTCATACAATTGATTACAAAAATACAATACAATTTAATAGGACAAGGACAAAATAACAAAGATTATTATTTTAAGAACAAAAATACAATTGATCATTTTTAATAGGACAAGGACGAAATAACAAATATTAATATTTTAAGGACAAAAATATAATAAAAAAGTACTAAGAAGTTACCTGAAGACGACGATGCGCTCCCACTGCTCGAGGCGCTTGAGGCAGAAGGGCAGGCTGCAGGGGAACGTCAGGACGATGAAGACGAGGCTCAGCGCCGTGACGATGGCGCTGAGGCAGCGCGTCGCGTCGCACGTCTCCCGCCATACTGACCGACGCACCGCTGCACACGTGTTGGGACGTGTCAGGACATGTAGTTGTGCGTTAGGACATGTGAGGACACGATGTTATGCGTTGGGACGTGTAAGAGTACGTTGTTATGCGTTAGGACGTGTCAGGACACTTTGCAACGTGTTGGGACATGTTGCAACGCGTTGGGACATGTCAGGGTATGTTGAAACGCGTTAGGACATGTCAGGACGCGTATCAACGCGTTAGGACATGTCAGGACGCGTATCAACGCGTTAGGACATGTTAGGACACGTTGTTTTGCGTTAGGGCATGCGAGGACACGTTGTAACGCGTTTTGACATGTTAGGACACGTTGAAACGTGTTAGGACATGTTAGGACACGTTGTTATGCGTTGGGACGTGTGAGGACCATGTTGCAACGCGTTAAGACATGTGAGGACCATGTTGAAACGAGCTGGGACACGTTATATATATTATGACACGTTAGGACATGTTGAAACGAGTTATGATATGTGAGGACCACGTTAGAACTTGTTAGGACATGTTATGACNGCATGTTTCCATGTTGATGAAATGCCAAAATATCATGAAAATTTAAAATTATATAACATTTAGAATCTCTTAAGAAAATTTCACTGTTCATATTTGGTCAGGAATAGTTAGCACATACGTATAATACATACTGCGAATATACATATATAAATCGCATAAGAATGGAATAATGTAGTAGCAATTGTATAATATATTGTATAATATATATAAATATTAGGGACTTGCCTGACATGGGGCTGTCTCTTATACACATCTAGATGTGTATAAGAGACAGGGTCTGGATGCTGTATCGATCACTACAGAAAAACCGATGAGAAAGAACTTTTTTGCGATTTCGGAGTGCATGTCAATGAATACTGAAGATACGTTTGATGCCAAATTCGCGGATGTAGGTAGCTGCAAGAGGCAGGCGATAGATGAGGTGGATTTGGCTGACGTTTAGAAAAAGAGCGGAAGCGATTATCACACTCTTCACGGGACGTACTGTCCTAATAGTCCAAGTATGTAACTCCATCCACCAATCACCAATGGCTTTTCAAGCTAAACCCACCAATTACAGACGAGAAATCAACCGCTACGTGTACCTAAGCGAGTTTTGACAGTACTGCCTCAAAGCCCTCGTGATCCCTCCTCTTGAGTACTGCTGCCAGCTGTGAACCACATTCAGAGTCAGCGCAATTAGGCAATTATATAGAGGCAGTCCAATGAGACCAGCGGCATAAGGGAGCTGGGCTACTTAGGGCAGGAATTTTTTCTTAGATGGATCCGTGGCAGGATCGAGGCTGTTCAACGCCTTGCCTATGGAGCTGAGACGATGGAGGGACTTAACCCTTGAAACATTTAAATACTGGAAATGTTTTTGAACTCAATTCCTGATCGTCCCCCCTTGTATACCACTACCAGATGTGCGGTAGTTACGTTCCTATTCCATTATTTCATTAGTTAGTTAAGTTATAGTTATATTTTTAGTTACGTTTCTTTTTAAGTTGCGTTTAATTGTCATTCGGGGAATGATTCGTCTCTCAGGGATTAATAGGGAACGGTGTTCGACGAAGGCGGCGCATCAGCGTGACGGTGGACATCATTAATTGTCCAGAACATCTTCAACAGTGTATACGTTTCATGATACAACGATTACTTTTGTTGAGCTTGCCCTTTCACTTGAAAACACAAATCGAAAAAATGTCTTCACTACGCATGTTTTCCTCACTGTAACTATGAAACTGCTAATCCTGCTACGGCGAATTTATAATAACTGACAAAGCACGGTCTTGTTAATATATGGAAGGCGGTAAATCTTGCTACAATTAATAAATATTGACCAGCTAATTCTGCGGCAATTAATAACAAACAACCGAGTTCGGTTCGTGTTTATAAACATGATAAAATTCGTTGACGAATAAGGAAGTAATAGCTTAGGGTAATTATGGAAGTAATTGCAAGTAGAAAAAAATTTAGTTCAAGTAATAGCCTTCCTTACAGTTGAGACTACACTCATAAAAATAAGTGAGATTTTATCCAAATAGTGATGCACTTTTTGCCTTTGTGTGGGTCATCCTGACCCAGTTTAGCCTGGCAAAAGTTCGTATCACAATTGGGAAGTGTGTCACTATTTGGACAAGATCACCAATTAAATTCCCTGAGTGTTGTCTGAGGTTATCATGGATATCCCAGTGAAAATTTAGAGACGCGGCAGCTTCTGATTAGGATTACCAGAAGCTGGGGCGACTCTAAATTTTGTTAGGGTGTTATTTCCCCACCTTGCGGGGAGGGGGACCGGGGCAGTAGGGGCTCCGTGTCATCCCCACCCCCACAAACTGTAAATATTGCACAACATAAAAATATTGTATAACATAAAAAATGTAGCACAATATAAAAAATATTGCACAACATAAAAAATATTGCACAACATAAAGAATATTCAGTAGAGAAATATAATCTGCCGTTATAACCAAAATATCGTTCGACTAAAAATAAAACTTTGTACAAAATCTGGCATCAGCATAAACAAAATCTGACACAACTCAAAAATTAGCATAAACACAAAATTTGCATCAACACAAAATTTGGCATCAACACAAAATTTGGCTCAACACAAAATTTGTCATCTACCCAAAATTTATCATCAGCACAAAATTTGGCTCAACACAAAATTTGGCATCTACCCAAAATTTAGCATCGGCACAAAATTTGGCTCAACACAAAATTTGGCATCAACACTAAATTTGGCATCAACACAAAATTTGGCTCAACACAAAATTTGGCATCTACCCAAAATTTATCATCAGCACAAAATTTGGCTCAACACAAAATTTGGCATCTACCCAAAATTTAGCATCGGCACAAAATTTGGCATCAACACAAAATTTGGCATCAACACAAAATTTGGCATCAACATAAAATTTATCATCAACACAAAATTTTGTAGCATAAAAACATAAAAATTTCGCATTAGAACAAAATTTGGCATCAACACAAAATTTGCCATCAACTCAAAATTTGGCATCGACACAAAATTTATCATCAACACAAAATTTTGTAGCATAAAAACACAAAATTTTGCATTAGAGCAAAATTTGGCATCAACACAAAATTTATAATCAACACAAAATTTTGTAGCATCAAAACACAAAATTTGGCATCAACACAAAATTTGGCATCAACACAAAATTGGGCATCAACACAAAATTTGGCATCAACACAAAATTTGGCATCAACGCAAAATTTAGCATTAACATAAAATTTGGCATCAACACAAAATTTGGCATCAACAAAAATTTGGCATTAACACAAAATGTGGCATCAACACAAAATTTTGCATCAACTCAAAATTTGGCGTCAACACTAAATTTGGCATCAGAACCAAATTTGGCATCAATTAAAATTTGGCATCAACACAAAATTTGGCATTAACACAAAATTTTGCATCAACTCAAAATTTGGCATCAACACTAAATTTGGCATCAGAACAAAATTTGGCATCAACACAAAATTTGGCATCAACACAAAATTTGGTATCAATGCAAAATTTAGCTTTAACACAAAATTTGGCATCAATACAAAATTTGGCATCAACTCAAAATTTGGCATCAACTTGAAATTTGGTAACAACACAAAATTTGTCATCAACACAAAATTTTGTAGCATCAAAACACAAAATTTGGCATCAACACAAAATTTGGCAACAACACAAAATTTGGCATCAACTCAAAATTTGGCATCAACACAAAATTTATCATCAACACAAAATTTTGTAGCATCAAAACACAAAATTATGCATCAACACAAAATTTGGCATCAACACAAAATTTATCATCAATACAAAATTTTGTAGCATCAAAACACAAAATTTGGCATCAACATAAAATTTGCCATCAACTCAAAATTTGGCATCAACACAAAATTTATAATCAACACAAAATTTGTAGCATAAAAACACAAAATTTGGCATTAGAACAAAATTTGGCATCAACAGAAAATTTATTATCAACACAAAATTTTGTAGCATCAAAACACAAAATTTGGCATCAACACAAAATTTGGAATCAACACAAAATTGGGCATCAACACAAAATTGGGCATCAACACAAAATTTGGCATCAACACGAATTTGGCATCAACACAAAATTTGGCATCAACGCAAAATTTAGCATTAACACCAAATTTGGCATCAAGACAACATTTGGCATCA
>NW_025939516.1:0-4764 GCF_000764305.2 Hyalella azteca | reverse complement strand
GACAGGTCTTCGAATTTCGATAGGGACACGCATGCAACTTTATAATGGCAGGGCTCGCGACCTCTTTTTTTCTGACACGAACAAAACTCACGCATACAGAGGTACTCAAAAAGTTTTACTCTAATAAAAGGGGAATTAGCCTAGCCAATTTCAAACAAGAATCTTTCAGAAAAATAAAATGGATCAAATGAAGGAGAAAAACTTACTTGTTGAGTAATAAATTTGAAAGTACGCAGTATGTACAAAATTGTTTTGAGGCCTCGCATACCTCGCATACTCACGCTAACCGAGACTTGCTGGGAAGACATTAGTGTCTTTTTAATCGCTAAAATTGATCGTCAATGTCTCCTAAACAGAGCCCATTTTGCTGTGAAAAATTGCTAGCAGTTTAGTAACACTTATATTCGAAATTAGTCAGTCAGACATGAGACATTAGTCATGACTGCAATGTATGAAGACAACATGAAACAAGACTGGATTGTCCTCCGATTGGATTTTGATATTTAGAGCATTTCGATGGATTTACGAGAATGTCACTCTGGGACATGCAGCTGATAAGATTTGTAAACGAGAAATCTGAGCAAATAATAACTCATGTATAATGCAAATTAATTAACTATGTTGGTGAGAAGTCCAGCCATTAAAAACGCACTTTGAATAGTGACAGTTATTTTCGGATGGAAGGCAATATCTTTTATTCAATGCCAACCGATTCTGATAATAACTTCTGGTTGTAGCGTTGAATTGAACTTAAGCGACAAGCTGGAAAAAGTTCCGAAAGTAGAACAAAAGCTTTTCAAAAGTCTGATCAATAATAAAACACAAAAAAAAACAAAGGATTATTTACAGCTTCTCTTGTGTTGATCACTGATGTGACCTTAAACATTTTGTTAATCAACACTAGTCTGTTTTATGATTCAGTGCCATGTTAAAATCCAAATTTTTTTATAATACAAAATATTTTTCAAATAAACTAATTATTATTAAAGGAAATATATATTCCCCATCATTTGAAGTTTCAGCTACTGAAACTGCTATAATCCAACTGGACTTCTTGTGAATTAATTGATTCCTATTCTCCTTCTATAGTGTAACGCATTTAATCATTTGATATATATTATAAAATATTCGAAAAATAGAGCAAAGTTCATCAACTTCTGGAGACATATAAGCAAAACTTTTTAAACTATAGGAAACTAAAAGCTGGAGAATTATTCCTACTTAAAACATCGCCGTATGAAAGGCTAAACATACTAAAGGTTAAGCACCAGGGCTGTTTAATTCGTAACATGATCGAACTTCATATCAATATCAATGTTAATTAGTTGTGTGTTACTTCAGTTGTATCGCATAATCGCACCATACGCATTATCACCTTTTCTATCATTCATGTTTAAAAAAATATGAAATTTATTAACGCCAACGTTCCAAGAGGGATATCAGAGAACGGACAGATGAGACAAAATTACAGAATCAATCATCGTTGACTCTCGCAAAACAAACTGGGGATTGCGCAATTATGTTGTGACGTTGCGGTACGTCGACTGAGAAGACATTGAACTGAGAAGTCTTTTATTGGAGAAAAAAGATCTAAGATTAGAGTGACAATTGACACACTGCATGAAGGCAAATAAAATTCTTATGAACCGGTGTCAACACGAAGTCTAACCGGATCTCATCGAACGAATGTGCCGGGATTAATATACTGCATTCAAAGTCACGCATCTGAGCATCATCGACATCGGTGGTGAAGTGACAGCATGTAAAACAAAGTCCCGTGGCAGGAAGGTTACATGCCTTTAGCTCCCCAAGACGTTGGTAAGTTATACAGAAGTTATCACGAGTCAGGGTTGCAATTAGCCTGGCTAACTCCAGCGAACTGGCCGTCTGATCAAGGCTCCGCTTGTCTTGGAGTGAACGTTATATGAACTGCAAATTTGCTAAATATCTTCAATTTCTTGAGCTTAACATGTTTGACTTCAGATATGATTCTGTTCCGAGACTTAGATCTTTTCTGATACTTTCATACTGGGAGACAAAATGCAATTCCTCTCTTTTATTAGTACAACGGGAGCAAGTCACGGCAGAAATTTCCGAACGCAACTTTCATTAAAAATGTAAAGGATAAATTAAATATATAAATGTCGAAATTAAGAAACGTAGTTCGGATTTTCGAAATTAAAGAAAAAAGAAACCCTCCATGTATTTTTGTAACTTATGGTGGCAATAACTGTTACCAGCTGCAATTTCTCATCTGATCGTCTCCAGACATTTTCAGTTATTGACATTCATATGCGTGAATGCATGCACGCCTTAGGTTTCTTCTAATGCGATCTTCAAATATTTCCTATATGGATATGCTTGTTACGAATTACAGGCTTTTAGATAAACGTTTCAGTAACTCTCTGCAGGGGACAACAATGAGCAGTCGTTTCGGCGCCTGCACGAACAAGAATCCAGACCAACGTACTGTGACAAGCCTCCTTCGTATAAAAGTTGCTATCTAGAAACTTTAGTAGGATTTACAAAGCACCTAAAGCTCCCGACAATTCTGCAATCGCTGCCGTGCATCTAGTCACCGCCAAGTAGACACATAAGTTACGTGACTTCAAGGCATCGAAGCCAAATTTACGCGTCACGGCTCGATAGATCCTCGCTAATTGCGGGCCAATTTCTTGCGAGAAGTTCTCATTACAGCCATAATAACTTCGTAGGTTTGGAGCCGAGCATTCTAGGCCTAATTCTGAGACTTCAAAATTTTACTTTGGGCGTTGAATGAATCCTTGAACGTTTCATTCATGGTGGTAAAACATGTTTCAGTGGCGGTAAAGCAAACTTCAACAGTAACATCTGTTAACCCTATCAAAGTTTTAATACCTGTCAGCCGCTGGCTCAGTGACACTATATTCGGCTTGGGGGACGAATCACGCGCTTAGAGGCCACCTAACTGCATTCAGTGGGTATTCACGAGCCAATTGCGGGAGTCGATTGCCCGATAGGCCGAACATTCGAAGTCAGACCGAAAAAAGCATCTTGCCAGGCTTCTGTGGGCAGAAGCTGTTATTTGAGCGAACCATGACCATCTCCCGCTCATCATATGACGTTGATGTATGTACGTACATGCGTACGTTTGTCTTTGTCAAGCCATATGATGGAACGAAATGAGAATTGATTTTACTAATTTTTTAAGCTTACGTGTTGTAAGATAATTTTATTATTTGTAGGATAAAAATAGCTGGATTTATTTATCTTTAAAAACTTGAAGGCATGGAAATATGATTAGGAGGTGCAAGAGCAGAAAAATACTTAATAAGTACGTGGCAGGTGAAAAGTAATTCTTGTAGCTCCAGGAGATAAATTTTTAATTCTTGTCATAACATACATAACTAATACGTAAGCTGTTAATCGGCAGAAAAAGCAACAGCTAGATGGACTTTCGGTTATGCATTCAGGGCCTACAAGCATTTTATTAAATGTTCAGGTCGCCATGAGTTGGGATGAAACTGCTTGATATTGTGATAACAGGGCATTGCCTGATAACGGGCATTAAACAATGTACTTTCGGTTATTCAAACAAGGTCTAAAAAAATTCAATATTATTGGGTGATGTTCACAATTGCATCATATTGTGGTGCGGTTAAAATAATTCCTTCAGTGAATTATGATCGTTTTATTCAATGGCGGTTACGGGGCGTGAGTGTCATACATAGCGTACATAACTCTGCTCAGGCACCTAACTACTTTAACGAATTAAAAGAAACGTTTATTCATTAGTTCAAACAACCTCGATGACTAAACCTGGTCAATGCTTTACCGTACTTGTTTCTCATAGTAACTTTATCATGATCGCAGAACAAAATTTGTGGCTAGCTTCGTTAAATATTTAATTATTATTCGTGTTTAACGTGATGCAGCTTGAGGCAGTGAGTTCATAATTACATGACGTTACATGTTCGTTTGCGGCGGCAGCGGCGACCGGCTTAGTTCACTCGTTGTACTAGTGATGATCACACGCCGAACGG
This sequence comes from Hyalella azteca, assembly GCF_000764305.2. Lineage (NCBI taxonomy): Eukaryota > Metazoa > Arthropoda > Malacostraca > Amphipoda > Hyalellidae > Hyalella > Hyalella azteca. Next base: position 742 of record NW_025939516.1, on the reverse strand, counting down.
CGAACGTTGTCATTTCAATCCTGTATTCGTAGTGGGAAAAGTGAAGTTGTGAAGTAATAGAATTGAAAATTATAGATTTTAAAAGCTGAACATTATTAGAAACTAGAAATGTATTCGTTTTCCTGTTCAACGGTTCTGCAAGTGGAATTCATTGAGAAACACCACACCGATATCGGCATTACGGGAATATAGTTGCGCCATGATGCCGGCATTCTACTTCGTTTAGAAGATTCCGGAGTTGGTAGTAATGGAATTTTTTAACTCGAGGTATATGTTATTAGGGAACGCCTTTCAATGTGATAATTTCATCGACAGTTAGGTTCGTGTATTGTCATTTTGTTTTGGAGTGAACTATTTCGTGACTTCGTGCAGACCCGCCCTGTATAATCTTGTCATTGTCATGTGATCCACCACAGAGGTTAGTACTTGCATTGTTTATCGTGTGTTAATATAGTGGGGGCATCCTTGGTGATATTTAATATTATTTTTTATATTAGTTTTTATTTATGTGTGTTACATTCATTTGTTAGAGTTCCGTTGATCCAAGTTCTTAATTTGTATTTATTCATGTTTTTCAGCGGGGCTCCGAACTTGGGACATTCTTAAGGCCCGTTTACACTAGTGGCAACGACATGCGCTTTGAGTCGTTTGCTGCAGTGCCTCACCGCGCACAACCGTTTACACTACTTTTGTACTCGGTTGTTTGAGACCGCGCGCTTTGAATACTAGTTGCCACCTAGAC
>NW_025939515.1:0-1217 GCF_000764305.2 Hyalella azteca | reverse complement strand
ACTCACAAAATTTCCGATTCCAATCACAAAATTTTAATCCCACTCACAAGAATTTATAAATCAAAGGAAAGATTCATTGTTTTGGCCGAATGAACGCATAGAAAGATCTGAACTACAAATACCTAAACTACAAACAAATACAATTCTATTACAAATTACAACTGTCTATATAATCATAGAGAGGTGAAGTGCAGTTTGTTGGAATAGCAGTTAAATGAATCACAATTGTAATTCAGACACCTGCCATTAATCATCTAAATGCTGATTTAATCATCGCATAATTAAACATATTGTATGTGTCATCATTTGCAGCATTTCTGAAAAATACACACTTTTTAAAGGCTTTATTTTTTTAAATTAAAACCTAATCAATAACTAGAAGTAGATAAACCATAAAATAACTATTTTATTAATAGGTACATTAGATAATGATGATTAATAAAATTGAAACTTTTGAATTATATTTGCTGCAATAATAATGAACGCGATATGAGTGTGTTTGTGATTGGTATACTCACTCAGAGAACTATGCGAGACCTTGTCTGACTTTTTGTTCCTTGTTGGGGGGTTATTCTAACCCAGTTTGATCCAGAAGAATGGGAGTATCTGTTTTACGCCAGAGTGTCTGTCACTATTTGTCCACATTTACCCATCCACTTTCTGAGTTTTCATTTCCGTATATGCATTGCTGAACGTATTTGTTCATTATAAAATGATTCAAGTTCAAGATTTGACGAACGACACATCTATTAATGGATGCATAGTTTATAGGCAGTAATTTTTTATCAAATTTTTACCCATGAAATCTTGATGTAAAATTCACAATTTTCATTTGAGTTTGAGAAACTCAACAATTTTCTTCACACAAGACACCTTACATTTCCACTATGAGTGGCAGTATAACACAATTTTTCTTCTTCGTAATATTATTGAATAAATTAGCATATCGAAGCAAATGTTGATAAACTACTTAATCGAGCCAAGCGCGATGCTTACTTAGCGTGCAGTAAATCTAGGCTGCCTTGGCCGATGTACCGTTGTCTACACTCAGAAATTGAATGGACCAAATGATACAAATAATGACCCACTTCCTGCACGTATCACTGATACATTTTGCCGGGTTAGGAAGACCCACGGAGAAGAAAAAATGCATCGCTATTTAGACAAAGTCATACTCGTTTCTCTGAGTATAACGTCTTCATGTGTCGGGTCTCAGT
>NW_025939514.1:0-622 GCF_000764305.2 Hyalella azteca | reverse complement strand
AAAACATTGATTTATGTTCCGTCTAGAGAACATCGAACACATTGATTTATGTTCCGTCTAGAGAACATAGAACACATTGATTTATGTTCCGTAGAGAACATAGAACACATAGATTTATGTTCCGTCTAGAGAACATAGAACACATAGATTTATGTTCCGTCTAGAGAACATAGAACACATAGATTTAGATCCGTCTAGAGAACATCGAACACATAGATTTAGATCCGCCTAGAGAACATCGAACACATAGATTTAGATCCGTCTAGACTGTCTCTTATACACATCTAGATGTGTATAAGAGACAGGATTTAGATCCGTCTAGAGAACATCGAACACATAGATTTAGATCCGCCTAGAGAACATCGAACACATAGATTTAGATCCGCCTAGAGAACATCGAACACATAGATTTAGATCCGTCTAGAGAACATAGAACACATAGATTTATGTTCCGTCTAGAGAACATTGAAAACATTGATTTATGCTCCGCCTAGAGAACATTGAAAACATTGATTTATGCTCCGTCTAGAGAACATAGAACACATAGATTTATGTTCCGTCTAGAGAACATAGAACACATAGATTTATGTTCCGTCTAGAGAACATAGAACACATAGATTTA
>NW_025939513.1:0-5694 GCF_000764305.2 Hyalella azteca | reverse complement strand
TTGGCTGTGCAGCCATGATAGTCTGGCGGCGCTTAGTGCTCAGATGGTGTACAGTCTGAATAGCGTAGTTATCGGTCAAATTTTGCGTGATCTGTTCAGGCGAGGCAATATGGAGGCAAATAATTCCCAAATAATCTAGCTAATAGCCAAACGTAGTGGTAAGTATTTTTGAAATGTCGCCCTTGCGGTGACGCTTATGTAGAGAAGTTATCTCGTTTAAATTATTTATCGCAATGTTATTGATTATATCGCAAGTTCAGAAGGAATTTAAAAGCAAAGAAAACGCCATGAAAAGTCACCATATCGCCAAGAAAATTCACCATTTTCTTGGCGTTTTCTTTGCTTTTATATTCCTTGTGAACTTGCGATATAAGCAGACTGATGATATAAGTACTTACATAATATTATTGATCATCAAACTTGCTTGTTATTTTTTTCTTATTTATTAATAAGTAGGCCTGATCAGCAAATTAACGCTGTCTGTAGGGCTTCATATTTGTGTGCGACGAGTTCAAGTGAGGTTGTCGTTTGTGTTGTTAGGATAGGAGCTTTGGCAGTAATTGTGCTGTGCGGATCTGTGGAGTCGGTGCGCGCAGTGCGTCGATGATGTTAGGTGGGAAATGACTTCATGGCAATATTATTACTTGTGGATTCATTATTTGTTATACTGCCATCATATTTACTCAGATATATGCTTATTTACTAATTATTACTAGAGATTACTAATGTTATAATTTTTATAGCTTTACGATTATCGAAATGTTGGGAGTCTACAAAGAACTGCTACTATATATCTGCATAGCTGCAATGTGGTGACCAGGCTGTGAATATAAAAAGCCTAATTATAATTTTTCTTTTCACAATTTACTGCCACACTGGCTGTAAAAGTGCTAGCTAGGAGGTAAAGAGATCTAGAAGTCAAGTGAAGTGTCCAAAACCCCAGTTGTGCTCAGGCTGGGAGGTGTGCTACAGTGCTACCTGCATACCCAAAGCCTTCAAATCAAATTATAAAAAAAAAGAACTGCTACTCACGACTGTCGAGTATTGCGAGAATTGCCGTTCTTTCGTTTTGGATGCTGGCATTCGCGTGCAAATAAATTCAATGTAAATAGTAATGGCTGATCCATTTCAATTGTCGTTCGATTAATATCCACATTGTTGCAGGGCCCTCCTCGCCCTGCTCAACCTGCCTACCTGAATGACTGGCTCTCAAGTTCATTCATAGCACACGGGTGGAAGTACGTATGCAAACATTTTGATAAAGTTGTTTTCCCTTCAGTATTGACTTCCATGGTTTCTGCCAACACGATTGAAAATTTTTTTAATATAAAATGTTCACCCAGTGCCTCTTGATAGAAATGCAATAAAGCAATGAGCGTTTAGATCCTGATAAAATTTCTCTAACAGAAAATAACGAAATTCCTAGAAAATTTTTCGATAACAAGAAAATTTACTTATGGAAGGCTCACTCACTTACATACATGTACTAGAATACGTGGAGAGACTGTAAATACTTTGCGAGAGGAAAAAGTTTTTATTTNAGCTGGATATGCTGGTGATACGAAGCATGTTCAGTGGAAGTCGTCGCCTTCATTATTGTGCGTAGATAATGGAGAAGTGTTGACTGAATTTCTGAACGCACTGCCATACATGAATTAATTTTCGTATAATTCATTCTGTCTGTGCAGCCATGATACGCAAGTACGCCGATGTCGAGGGCTCAATCATAGTTTAATAATGTGAATACTGTAGTTGTGGCTTACAGTTTGCACAAACTGTAACCGATGTGGTAACCGATGGCTCACTCGTCAATACGTATATGTAACTTTATCAGTATATTATGCAATATATCTTTCATCAGCACAATTATAACTGAATTCTTATCGTGAGACAATTTTTACTGAGGGCAAAATTTATCAGCATTACTGGACTGAGCAACGTATAAATATGTATGCTGATGGTAAGTCTCAGCACCTGGACTCTTGGTAGGAATAGCGTTGGCAACGGTTCGTGCGTCCGTAGACAAAGGGGCTTAACGCATGCACGGGGAAGTTAACAAACGGGCATCCCGGCAATAGTGTTATAATATATATATAATATAGCGGTTTCAGCGTTTATTAGGCCGTAGGCCTGTCGCCGATTCTTAACATCGCAGAACATTCACAGCATTTTGCGGTCTCGAACTCGCAACTCACTGCTACAATTCTGCTGTGCTTAACCGCCCGGCCTCCTCGCCGATTGTGACCAGAAACTGGCGCACAGAGCTGGGATCGAACCCGCGCCTCTCTGCTCCAATCTTGGTACTCTGAACTGTAACCACTGGGCACCAGAGATTTTTGTAATAAAATAGAATATTTAACTAGCGCTTACAATAATATCCAGGGAATATAAACGTTACATGTCGTTTCTTTCCAAAATCTTTAATCATTGTTGCGTTGCTTCAAGCATCTATAATCTCGCACCAGTATCTTAGTGCTCCCTGTCTTTAGCAAATTCAAAATTGGTCACAGTGTGCCCACATTTTATCAGAGTTTCGCACAGGCAATACAATCAATGATAAGAACTTTCACTTTGATAAAAGCTTGGCCAAGTTTATGGTTCATAACAACGAACTTTCCATGCATACGTTCCAAGCCCTAAAACATGTTTCCTTCGTAGCCTCAAGACAGATTCACAGTATCAGTTGATAGGTCCTCAGCTTACGGCCATGCAGTTAAGCCAGGTGAATATCAAATTACAACTGTCTTCCAATTCTAGCCAGGCCTCCAGTCATGATTATCATCATAGATACACATCGGTGTGTAAACTCTCGTACGTAATACACACAACGAACGACAAAATTGTACTGGATGCTACTTGCGGCTTAATTTTGTGAGATTTTTATCATAAAATGGAGTTGACATTAATCTTTATGTATGAGTCATCCAGACAGTCATTTTCTTCTAAATTATTTGAGGACTGATTAAAGTATAGACTAATTTTAGGCTACTACTCCGTATCTAAGCTACTCATCCGTATCTTCGCATAGGATTTGATAAATCCTATGAATTATATTTATCTCTAATTAAATATTTTTTCAATCCCGGCCTAATGTTTTAATACCTGATTTTTACTCTAACTTATTTGCTGATTTTAGTCATTTAAAATCTTAGTAGGCACGCTGCATGCCGGTCATCCGGTGTTTGCACCGTGAAATTCGCCTGTTGAATTATAATGAATCGAAGAAAGCGAGTTTTTCAATACATCTCTCAACATACTACTGTCATTAGATAGATGTGAACATAGATAAAATTATCCATGTGAACTGTACAGCCATGATATCACATATACATCTCTATGAATATGATTCTGAGTGGCCTTGACTGGCATTCAGAGCATTCAAGACATATCTATTAGTTAGTGAACAAACATGGCAATGTTTCTATCGTATGTTCAGTAAATTTTTATATATTAATAATTTGATCTGTTCACAATGAATAATGACGTATTAAAAAGTATTTTAATTTTAACGTCCTGTAGGGATTTCTGCAAGATGGTGAAAACAGCGGGAGGGCAGCCGTGGGTAAGAAAATTGTCTCGTTCGTAAACAGGCCCTGGGCCCAACGCCAACCATCAGCATGCAATATCTACAGATAGACTCAGATCAATGAGCTGTGGGTAACTCCGGCTAACAGTAAATCTGCTTTGCACAACACAGCCACTGCTTCACAGCGCCGGAGCGCAACAGGCCCTACCGCAACAGGCGGCGCTGGTTAGGTTATGCTTTTCCGGCACAGAATTGCGTTCAACTGCGAATTGCGTTCTACGCAACCTACGAACGCAACTGCAACGTTCAACACAGAATTGCGTTCGTAGGACGGCGATGCATTTAGATTTTGATCCGTTTTCAATTAATATAATGAGAATGGTTACCATTTTCTTCGTAGCAATTGTGGTGACTGTTTGATTATGCTAGATCTGGCGTGTCGCCGATTCTAGACTTCCTAGATTGTTTTTGCAGCTTGTCAAGGATTTGAGCCCAGACCCTAGCCAGTGCTGGAGAAGAGTTGATTAGAAAAATACTGGGGAGTAACGATAAAGTATTGAATTTTGAGTAGCACGTAGCACAAGCAGCTTGAAAGGCAAATATGAACTCAGATAGCATTAATTAGGCACGCATTTGACTTACTTAGTCGGCAGACATTCGTTGTGCTGTTCAAGTGCCTTGTTCGGCCAGTGCTAGAGTACCGGCACACAAAACCCTCTCACCGATCTTGAATATTTCCATATAAAAGCCTTACATAGCGCGCCTGGTAGTCCTTGGCCTACCAACTTGAAGCCCCGCTGACTGAGGGGGGACATGTTCGATGTCACTAAGTATGTTTATGGGGCGTACGATGCCGACCGGCCGCAATTGCACCCTCACAACTAAGGCAAAACCCCGGGTAATTGCCTATTTCTCGTCAATAAACGCCGAGACAGAAACGTACGATAGTGTTTCTTTTCTCAGGTGGTCTTGTCCGCATATGTCTTCCCAACAGCACCGTAACTATAACCCTGGCGCAGTCATCAAAACTAGGCACACAAATTCTGGGCTGACCGTCCACTCTTCTCTGATCCAGAGAGCAAACACTAGCTAGCCATTTATGCAATACTAGGCTGGTGCGCTTACCATGCATGCAGCCTAATTAAAGTACAAGCGGTCTTGAAGCAGCCCAGGCGAGTGAACAGACCAGGGTGTCTCTAACACCGGAACCATCATTATTTTCTGATCTTGGTTCATGACAATACATTTCAAATTTCCCATCTTCATCAGTCGTACCGGGCTAATATATGAATATGTAGAATTAATTTCATTTGTTAGGCTGAATGTACCGCACGTAATTCGTGTTTCAATGAAGGGCCCTAACATAAGATTAATTATTTTATTATTGAAACGTTGCCCGCGCCGTGACGCTTAAAAGGAAGTAATGTTATCCAGATGGTACTATTAATACGTTCCTAATCACACGGATCGTTATGTTTGCATGTTTTTTTCTTTTGTACTTATCAATAAGTTGTTATTTGTAAATATTTCAGAAGACTGAAGCTTCTCATTCCTCGTTTCCGTTATAACTCTTTATGTTGAGGTTGAATGTTTGCTTATGTTTTAATTAGAAGTTCGACTGCGAATGGCTACTGGGCTTTTCATTTATGGTGGACAAGCACAGGCCACCTCAATTTAATCGTTTAATAAAATTAATTACGACATTCACTAGAACAGACAGTGCGAGACATAAATTCGAGTCACTACAGCCCCATCATTCATTTCATTCACGGGACCAAGACTAAAGTGTATCATGGCTACGTCTCAAGATCATGCATAGCACACGCATTTCAAACGTGTATACGAGACGTATGCACTTGAACGTATTCACGTGGAAGTCAATTACACGAACTGATTGCAACTTGACAATATTATAATTACATATAGTTGAAAATATTTCAAAAACGAGAGAGAGAATGAAAATTGTGAAGTATACCATCAAACGTAATTTCTTTATGATACATTGCACGATGAGAAAGAAAAGTTTCACAAGGGTGTCTTCAACATTTACACAATCTAAGAATTCTTCGCAAAAATATCATTATGATAATATATAATACAGGGTGCGGCGTGGGAACTTACTCTTTTAAAAAAATCACAAAGTAAAAAGTATTAAAGATAGCGTTTTA
>NW_025939512.1:0-402 GCF_000764305.2 Hyalella azteca | reverse complement strand
CATCAATTGAAGATTTTTCCAACCAATCGATAGCCATTCATATGGTCCAACTGATTAAAAATTATATACAAAAAATTTATAATTGTACCGAATGTACAGTAAATGACTTGTGTATCTTAAACGAAGTTTGGGAAAGAATATCGCCGTGATCCCAAGCTCATATTCACCTTTCAGTTTTGAGCGTGATTGACTGAATAATCAGTAATGGAAGTGAATCAGTAGTGATCAGCATTGAATTAGTAAATATTAGAGGCTGGGATAAGGATTTCTTATTAATATTTTATAAATGGCTTCTCCGCGCTCATTATGGAAGCCGTACTGGCGCCTCAACATCCGCCCATTTTAGCCACCAACAATACACCTTTAATATTAAACAGACATGATCAATGCAGGTGTTTTTAT
>NW_025939511.1:0-14285 GCF_000764305.2 Hyalella azteca | reverse complement strand
TGAGGCATCATTGGATAATTCTTCAGATGCCCCCAACAAACATTGACAGGAAAAAAAGATCATTTGTTCACAATGTCAGCATCTTCAGCAACTTCATCTTCTAACTTTTACAGTGTCCTGACAAGAAAAGCCTGAACCATTGTTGAAAGAAGAGAGGCAAACCTCTCTGTTTCCTTGAATCGTGCAAGTTGTGAAATAATCCTTCAATACTCAATTCATCTGAGGGTGAAGATTTTATTGACAATGACAGATTCACAACTGAGGAACTTCTGTGAAAGTGATTTTACTGATGGAAATGATTCAACTCTTCCATCATCTCAGGATGGTCACTTGCCTGAATGTCAAGTGGTCAATCAAAAGCGTCAGAGTGCAGCTATTGCAACTGGAGAGACATTGGGGAAGACCAAGAAAAGGCCCAATACCAGATTAATCCGTGAATCTATTGAGAATATTTCTGTTGAAACTGCCCCAGCCATCCTGAAACATAAGTCAGTGGGTTTTTTGCATGAAACTGAAAAAAAGTTAGGACCAAATAACATAAAAAGAAATGATTTAGGTGTTTGCAGTGGCAAAGGCCCATATGTTCTTGGCACTCTTGGCCCCTTTGTTGTTTTAAAATCTCCAAAGGCTCGAAAGTCTTCAGAGTTTTGCAGTCTTGAAGACTATTTCTACAAACCAAAATTCAAATCTACAGAAGCTGAATGGGGAAGAGCTAAATTCTGGACAAATTTTCAAGAATCCTTGCATAGCAATAACCAATTCACTCCAGAAGATTTAGAAAATGAATTGAATGAAAAAATAAATAAAATTGCTAAGCATTTTATAGATTTTAAACTTGGCACTCTTGATGAAAAGTCTATGGAAAAAAAGAAGATTAATAAGGTTGATTATGGGAGGCCTTACTTGCCAACATACAAGGATCTTGAGGTGAGTATTTATCTTGCCTATCTAATTGCAAGTTAAGACCTATTTACTGGTGATGCTTGAGGTTTTTTATGTTATCTCACTCCTCCAAATGGTAATGAAGTTTATTGCTTACTAATTGAACACATATCACACATTTTGAAGGAGCATCCTGGGAATTACTAGTTCTGTATCTTCTCCTGGAATCTAAATGATCCAAATGTAATTTTTCTTATTTTGTAGTTGTCATTGGTTAGTGGTTATTACTTGGTATTGGCAGATTGTTATTTTCACATGAATTCCAACTCCATATTTTTTTGTATTACTATAACCCCCTCATTTAATTGGAGGTATGTTCTCACTAATGTCCAATAAATAAAATTTTCAATATTAACTCAACTCATTCAGTTACCAAGAGCAAATATCAGGGTGCGTACTGATCCTGGAAAATCTGGAAAGTCCTGAAATTTGATTTCTTATTTTCCAGGCCTGGAAAGTACTGGAATTTCATTTCAGATTATGGAAAATACTGGAATTTGCAAATAAATAAAAAAAGGAAGTATTTTTTCTGGGCTGCGTGTGTTAACCCTAATCGCCACGGGTTGTCGTGTCACGCTACAACCTTGGGTGCAAATGATATCTGCCCTTAATTTTGTTAAGTATTATTTAGGTGTCTTCTATTTTACATACGCTGTGATTATTTTACCAGGCTTTAATATAGATTGTTTCCTATCAAATGCAGTCTTCAAACGCACAATTGTGAACTCGAATCCATTTTTGAAAATTATGAGAATGAAAGGACCGAATTTCTGGCCTCAAGCAGAGCCATCTCCGTGTACGACAACTCCGACCGCTCAAACTTGTGTCTATGTTACCCATGGGGAGGAGACTGTAAGTCATTCATGTGTGCGTGTGCCTGAGTTATTGCTGGTGCATGTGCAGCTTCAGCACTGATGCACCTGCATCCTCATCGCTAGTTTCTATCAAAGTTTCTTTGTTCCTATAGTTTTTTATCTCATTGTCTGTGACTTCGTTACCCGCCATTGAAAGAACTGCATGAAATGAAAAGCATTAGCGGATCGCGGAGCTCGAGTAGCGAAGCGGGAAGCTCGCGGGAAGAAGGACTGTAAGGAAGCCAACAAGACACAGTTGAAGAACTGTCTTAATTTGCATGTTGATGCCAAGAGATTCCCTAACACAGATGTTTATGGTGTTGTGGATGAGATGTGCAACTTTAGAGATGAATCACAACATTGCAGTGAATTGAACGCACAGTTTCAAGCATTTTCAACTTCTGATCGACTGGACACTTTTTGGCATGCCATCCTGTCAAAGAGCACCTACAATTAGAAGCTCTGGAATGTAGTGCAGATGCTCATGCTCCTGTCTCATGGCCAAGCAACAGTTGAAAGAGGGTTTTCGTTCAACAAGGAAATCATGGCGCACAACATGAAAGAACAAACGTTGGTTGCCTTGCATGCTGTGGTTGATCATGTTGCACATGTTGGTGGCCTGGACAAGATGACCATCACCAAGAAGATGCTGCTTGCAGCTGGCAGTGCCAAAACATCCTACAACAATTATGTGGCAGAAGAGAAAGAGCAGAATGCGAAAACCCAGAAGAGGAAGGCTCTGTTGGATGAGCTAGATGAACTGAAGAAGAAGAAAAGACGTACAGAGGAGGGCATCAAGGCGCTTGAGCAAGCAGCAGATGAATATGCAGAAGCAATGGAGAGAATGGGGGATTTGAAAATCATCGCAAAGTTCAACGCCATGAGGCGATCTTTGAAAACAAAGCAACAGGAGCTAGACACTCGTGAACTGAACATTAAAGAAATAGTTGATGAAATAGCTGCTAGTTGAATGTTAGGGTAGTGGTGTTGAATTGTGTTCTGCACTGTATTGACATTATCATGTGCAATATTGAGTGCATTACTCAATATTTGTTGTGATTTGACACTATTGAATTCATAATAATAAAAGTGTGGGCTTGATTTCTAGTTTTTTGTCATTTTTGCTCCTCTGTGTCTGCCCGCTCTATGCATTTACATGTTTGCAAGTTATCAACTTTAGGAGATGATAGAATATGCACGGTTACTCTTTCAGTCATGCTAAACCTGTCGTATACGAGTCCTGGAAAATTATACTGATGATCATGGGGAGTCCTGGAAAAGTCCTGGAATTTTTTTTCTCATTACCGGTACGCACCCTGAAATATGTAGTTGCTGTGTATTTCTTTAAATTCTAATTCACATTTCATATTTAGGAAGTGTAAAAAAAATAAAATAAAAATATGTTAATTAGCAAGTCAAGATATTATATGTTGAATTGATTCTCTTATAGCATTATTAAATTATGAAATTTATGAATTACTTCAACAAGTTCTATTAATGGCGTGACATGCTTGATTTATATTTTTTTCCACTTCCTCTGTCATTAGATTTGGCAATTTATTTTTCCATTGCTGCTTTGAAGTTCAATGTGTAACTTGGGTGGGAAAGATATAATTGAATCTTCATCAGATATGAATTTAGAAAGGCATTTTCACCACAATAGATTTACTTGTGTGAGAGACAGTGTTTGGTGTATGGAACTTGATATATTACTGGTTAAGCCCAAATATAGGAGAGAAAACTTGTCATATATTGAAAACCTTTCAGCTTATCTCACATTACAGAATGAATGCACAACTTAGCAAGTTGCAAATTCAGTTCTCAGTTTAAGATTTATGCTCCTTGTACGAGTTATTTCATGGAACATTTTTTTTTTTACAGTTTCTTGAAAAATTGTTCATGGACAAGAAAACTGATGCTGATGAAGACACTGTGTTTGGAAGCATGTGTAAATCGAAGCAAAACCCACAATATAATCAAGGAAAGTTTACAGAAAAAGAGGAACAAATTGTTACTGGAAATTGGAATAAGTTTCAAAAAGTAAGTTGTGCAATTTTAGTTTGGCTGAATGAAGTTAGATGGCTAGAATTTACTCTGACAAATTTATAGACTTTTGTTTGTAACTAGGGTTGGCAATTTTTCATGACATTGCAAGACTATTGCTGCAAATTATACAAAATATTAACCAGAGCATTTTAAAAAGAAGTTGGTTTCTTTTAGTCAATCAGTTAGTTTGATTTGAATTTATACTATTCACTTTAGTAAAAACAACTAAATTTTAATCAGGAATTACCCTAGTGTATGGTGTGTTGAACTGTAAATTTGATTGAAGACCAGGGCATGCTTTTTATTTACAATATTTTTATTTGTTTTTTTTTTTTAATATGTAAAACAAAATTTCTTGCTGGCGTCTGGAGATCAAAAAGCAGGTTACCAAATGACATTTTAATAGGATGCCACATTTGAAATGTGCAATATTCATTATCAAGCAGATGGAAGGATTTGCAGCACTTGAAATTGAAATTATGAAAATGACAGTAGTCCAAATCAAAGGTATTGTGGATACAGTTTGAAATGTAAGCTTAAAATTACTCTGAAAAAAATTTCAGCATCCAGACAAATCCTATCGTTTGAAGTTTGATAGCTGGAGACTTGCTTGTGATAATGAGGGCCTTGGCTATTGCCTGTCTCAAAGAAACAAGGCACCATATAAATAATAAATATGCTGGTGTTATGGATTTCTAACTGCTGGAGAGTAGTGATTACCTGGATCCCACTTGGGGAAGTAATGTTCCCCCATTCCCAAGTTATGTTAAATTACTTTGAATCTTGACATTCCTTGTGAACGTTACCTATTATTTATGTTATCAGTGCTCTCCATCTCATTCCCTTTGGCCTTTTTGCAGACCATTATTTTATGTGTCAGAGGTGATTCAAATTCCAAATATCCTATCAGCCATTACCTTGTACTCACACTACTGTGTGTGGCTGGTGAGTACCATAGTTACCAAAATATACCTTTTTAAATTGCTGCCTGTATATTCATTGATAAAGATTGTTGATAAAGCCATGTTTTTGATAATACTGTTATAGATGAGAAATATATTTATCTGTTATCCTGCTATATGTTTTGAAGTTTGTATTGATGTTTGCTTTTAATACCTACTAGTTGTGTTATGTGTTTATATAGTAAATATTTTACAGAAATGTCTGTTTCAAGTACTTTTATATGCAACCCATGCCCCAATTACACTGTCATTTGGTTGTCCAGTTGTACAGTTATCTGGTTATATGGTTATCTGGTTATCCAGTTTGTAGTTAGGAGTTGCCTGTTAGTTGGGTTCCATCCGGTTATCCAGTGCATTGGTTAGATTTTTATTTAGAGCTCTCTCTCAATTTTTAAAATTCTACATTCTCTAATAATTAAGTCTTGTATCGGAATAAAATGAAGTTGAACAAAAGAGAAAAAACACCTGGTGGACAGGGATGTCTATAAGGGGAGTTGGGAGGCCATCTTTTATTTAATTCCTAGTATTTTTTAAGAGCCTTGAATACCTTCCCTCATTGAACCAATAAAGACAACCCATTACACTGGTGTGGGACTCCAATGTTGCTCAGATGATGGTCTCATTGTGAGCCTCCCACATGTAGTTCTTAGGTCCTCCAGATTGTTGTTGTTGTTGTTGTTGTTGTGGTTCCCCGGTCTCATTTTTATAAGAGACTCCCCTCGCACAGGTACGACACCACCAACAGGGGGTCGCTCCGGAGCTGTAGGTTTGAGGTTATGTGGTGGTGTTGTCTGAGGTCCTGCCAGAGCGGACATTCCAGGAGAATGTGAGTGATTGTGTCTGGAGCTCTCTGGCAGGATGGGCAGGTGTCTGTGTCTGCTTGGCCTATTCTGTTTGCGTATGTTTGTAGTGAAGGGTGGTGGCCGCAGCGCAGCCTGGCTAGGTGTACTCTCTCCAGTCAAGAGAGCTGTGTTTCTGTGCTGCTTATGTCAGGTGGTGGGTGCCCAAGGACTTTGTTGTTGCCGGCCAGCTCCAGCGTTCTAAGTGTCATAATTGTGTGCAAGTGTTTTTTTTGTGCTGGTGTTGCCTTGGGGTGGGGTGGGGTTTGCACTAATTGTCTGTGTGTAGGTGGGTGGTCGTGTAGGTTGTTGTTGTTGTTGTTGTTGTTCCTTGTGCCACGTCACGCTCGCGTGGGCGGAGGCTCTGGTGGTGGTCGGAGGGGCAGCACCGGAAGAGGGGGAAGATGGGCGAAAGCAGGGAGGGTGGCCAGGAACGCCGACGCCTAAGAATTCTCCCACCCGCTTCCCTTTAAAGAGACGTCATGAACGTAAATATTGGCGTGCAGCGATGGCAGTGGCACCATTGGAAAGAGCAGAATTCCAGCTTTCAGATGAACACAAAAACCAGAAAACGCCAAACTTGAAAATTTTAGGGTAGTCGGTCCCCTTAATCATTTGTGATATATATGTAATTGGTGCATTTTCCAGCTACAAATTCCAATCTTTGGATGTAGTAAAATGTTTTCAGTAATTGAGGTACATACGTTTTTCTCAGGCGTGGTGGAGCCATTATATACACCTCTTTCTCGGTCAAGGTCAGTCAGATACTACGCATGGAAGCCTGGTGGCAGAGAAACAAAACATGTTCCGTATATGTTCTGAACCTTCAGAGTACACACCTTATCAATGGAAAATAGCTAAATGCAATGTCTTTACTTTTACAGCCATTTTACAACACTTCTCTTTAACTTCACTTCTTGTTTGTCTGTCTGTCTGTCTGCTACAAATCTTGTAATCAAAATTTAACACACTTCTACTTATNAATTGAAAAAATAATTTTGTCAGCTACAAATCTTATACCAACTGATATTTGACACACTTTTACCTGTCTAATTGATCTGAAATTTTGCACACTTGTGTGAAGTCAGAGGCAATGCATGAATCAATTAATAGAATAAGTAATTTTGAAAAAAAAGTATATATTAAAAAAATTTCATATATTAAAAAATTGAAAAATTAATTTTTATAATATTCAAAAATTAAATGAGAAATTCATGATACATCTTTAAGATTGGAGACACTGGATTCTTTGGAAGTGTTGTCTTTAAAAAGTAATTTTTAAATGTATATTATTTATTAGCTGGGCACAAATGTTCCCATTTGGCATTAATGGGTTAATTGCCCCTTCTTGTTCAGAATACTTGATATTAGATGGAAATAATGCATGCAATAAGCTTTTTCAACTTACTTTTTCTGGTGCAAATTTTAATTGGGTTTATTAAATCACTCAAACGCATATAAATGTAAAAAATCTTGTGATTTTTTTATATTTCACTTCTTGTGCATAAAAAATGAAATGGACATTTTTCCAAAAATCTCAGGCAAATTAATTTGCCAAAAATTAATAATTATAGGCAGATTATGCTGAATATTCTAGAATCTACAGATAGTGGCTGCTTTCAAAGAAAAGATTTTTAAAACAACTTTTAAATTACCTGATTTACTTCAAAATTATATTGAATATCTATTGATGATGCTTGTATCCATGTCACTTTACTAATCTTCTCATGGGACTCAAGCAGGGAGGGCAACTAAACAGTCTCCTGTTTGCTGCTATGCTTTAATAGCTTTAATATGCTTTTACTGGTGTTGCCTGACTTTTAATTATTATTTGTGTGACCGCAGCTTACATTATATTTACTCACTTGTGCTCTTCTCTTTCCAGACTCATAATTATAAATGTTAGTTTAGTTCTCTCAAAAGACTAAATTTCAAAAGCTCTAATTGATGCTACAGAGAAGCTGTTACTTGCCTGGTTTGGCTCCATAATGTGTAAGTATAGTGCAACCTAAACTCCATTGCAATTGAACTGTTCTATTTTGTCTCAATATACTTCTATTTTGGATGTGTTGTCATGAGCAAAAACAATAGTGACAAATATCAAACAAACATAGAATGTAAAATTATGCTAATGTTGAAAAAATAGGGATAATATTATGAAAATCTATTAAAATAGTAAATGCTGTTCATCTCGGCAGCATTGGGCCACCTTGTAGAACAGCTGGAGCAGATACAACCACTGGATGTACATACTAATGCAAACGCTGCTGGCTTGTCCCCAGTGATGGAAGGAGGCGGTGGCCCCATGGTCCTGACCAGTTCTGAAGTGCCTAACCGACCTGATGGGGTACAGGGTGGACCAGCTGCCGCTGGCGCCCGTGCGCAGCCCAGAGCAGCAGCAGACCCTGAGAAGCTCAAGCTCATCCAGCAGCGCCTGGTGCTACTCCTGCATGCGCTCAAGTGCTGGCGCAAGGAGCAGATCAATGGAGACGTCAGACAGGTGATATATTTTTCTGAGTGGTTATTCAGGGGCCATTTTAGCATCAAGTACCCAACCTTTGACCATTTTAGCATCTAAGTACCTAACCTTTGACTATTTTAACATCTAAGAAGTATAACCTTTTACCATTTTAGCATATAAGTACCTAACCTTTGACATTCTAGCATCTAAGTACCTAACCTATTACCATTTTAACATCTAAGTACCTAACCTTTGACCATTTTAGCATCTTAGTACCTAACCTCTGACCATTTTAGCATCTAAGTACCTAACCTTTGACCATTTTAGCATCTAAGTACCTAACCTTTGATCATTTTAGCATCTAAGTACCTAACCTTTGACCAATTAAGCATCTAAGTACCTAACCTTGACCATTTTAACATCTAAGTACCTAAACCTTTGACCATTTTAACATCTAAGTACCTAATCTAACACACCGTAACCGGTAACATTATTCTCATGTTTCAGTGCAACCTGCCCCGCTGCCAGACGATGAAGAAGAAGGTTTTGCCCCGCTGCCAGACGATGAAGAACGTCTTGTTGCACATGACGATGTGTCAAGCCGGCAAGACGTGCCTCGTGCCACACTGCGCTTCATTGCGTCAGATCATTTATCACTGGAAGAATTGTGCACGTCTGGAATGTCTGGTTTGTGAGATTTTCAAGACAGCTGCTCTTGTCTCAAGACAAGAAAATAAACAAAATCCAAACAATAATAACAATATGGCTGCCAATGCTGCTGCTGCTCCGGGCATGACTGGCCATCAACAGCAGCAGCAGCAACAACAACAGAAGCAGCAGCAGCAACAAAAGCAACTTGGGCCGCAGCTCATACACTCCCTGAGCCCTGGTCACCGCCAAACTCTGCCGGCAGGACATCAACTCAACCTCATGTCACCGAATGCTACACCAAACATGGTTGTGGGCGCTCCAAAGCTGCCCAACGTTTCCTCCTCTATGGTGAGCAGCAGTCAGTGGTAGCACATGAGGGAGAAGTGTCATGCATCAATACATTTATTTCTTCCACTGAAGTTGAATTATTAAGATTAATATATGTTGTTTTTATAATATATTTGCAGTTTAAAGGCTGCTATCTGGTTTTGAGGAGCAAATTTTGTGGCTCAGTGGCAAAAGAGCTATGGAGCAATTTATCTGGTAAACTGCCTGTTTGCAAAAAAATTACAGATTTTGATTTGTGGTTGCAGGGCGCAATGACTCCGAGCATGGCGGAGTCTTGGTTGAATTTGCCCAACCATCCTGGGCAGCTCCCTGGCAGCATGGTGGTGACGGCACGCCACTCAGAAGGCACCAAGGAGTGGCACTTACCATAGGTACCTATATAACATATTTTATGTTTGATATACCTATTAATGTTTTTTTCTTTATGTTTCAGACTCTGCAGAGTCTTATATATGGTAATTTTAACTTAATTTTCAAACCGGTCTATGTTACCCCGTCACAGCTGCCATTAGGTGGTCACATTTTGCCCATTAGGGGCGGCGCCCCCCATTTGCAAACTATGACACTTTCCTATAATCTGTCTTTTGTATATGTAACTAGAAGAGTTCTTCTACAATGCACCACAACCTGGAGTTATTTTACTAAAAAATAAAATTGATTTTACCACCCGGTCAAAGAAACCCCAAGAGCTGAGGTAACAAAGACCATCACTTTTTTTAAATTACATCAAAACTATGAGAGGCAGGAGCCAGCACTTTATGGTGTGTAAATCTAGACTATAGACCTGTATTTTGCATGTTTCAATTTAAGTTTAACTTATCTAGTAAAAAAATGGCATCATTTTAAAAAAAAGTGGTCAAAGTTACCCCATTTTACGGTACCTGTATAAAGCTGGCTTCATTGACCAACTGTAGTTAAAATTACACCCTGCTCTGAACAACGCACCTATGTTCAAGAAGACTGGTGCTTAAAGATAAATCAAGATCAAGATACTGTTACAGTATAATATGCAAGATCACAATTTTTGAAGTGATGGATTTATAAAAATAAGTAGGAAAGATAAATAAGTGATGGATTGGTTGACTTAGCCTTGATTTGATGTGACTTATCCACCCACAACAGGTGGCTTTGTTGTGGGTGAAATTGAATTATTTTCTTTAATTATTGAAATAGGAGTTATCAATTAGGATTATGTGCATGGTGAATAGGTGACATTATTGAGTGTTTATTAAGGTGATTTCATTAATTGGCCAGGGAAAATTTGTTTCATTTATGGTGAATTCTCTGTGGTTTTATATTTGGAACAATTATGAATGTATGATGCAAAACCTCTAAAACTCTAATGTCTTAGAACATCACCTTGTATAGGCTATTAAGGCTAGGCCTAATCAGTAATCACCTGAATAATACTCAACACTAGTCTGCCAAACAGAAATCACTGAGTATCAACAGTATAATTTTTTTTTGTGTTTATAGGTATCTCTTTCCACAGACGGTGACAGACCTACTCGGGACTACCGTACAACTCCCCATGCAGATTAGTTTGAGCCGCTTTTTAACCCATTAATGCTGAGAATTATGTAATAAGAATTTTTCTGAAATTTTCATGCCAAATGACTCTTTATGATGTTAATAAACAACTGAAACACTCAAAACAAAAATTTATCTGAAAATATGAAAAATACAGCTTGGGAACATATGTGCCCATTTAGCAATAGAATAATGATTTTAGAAAAAAGTGAAATAAACATATAAATATAGTCCTTAGTTAGCTCTATGCATACAGACTCCTTTTTATTTCTCAAAAGCTAACTAGTAAAGTATCCATGGCTTTGTGTGTTATTTTTCCATTCAGTCAGAATGCAAGGGACCTTGCGCATCTTGCATATGTGAGTTGTTCTGCCCTGACACTGTTTGCATCTGCTGTGTGTATGCTCTCCTCTTGCAGTCCAANTTCATCTGCACTGACGCAAATCATTTCCCACTTGAGCATTTATGCTCCGATACTCACTGATAAATAGCCAATGCATTCCAAAATACTCTCATTCACCACTTATTGTTCTTATGTTTGCTTATCATAATCTCCAACACTATCAATAACTTTTGTTTCGTCTCGGTGCCAAACTACCTTCTATTTTTAGAGTTTCTTCTTCCTCTGCTGACCATCAGGAGATGGCATTTGATGATCTCTTTTGTCAGTAAGTTCTTTGGAAAGTAAGATTCTCCTTGGTAAATGATTGGGATTGCATGTAACTTCAGTGTCAGAGGCAACAGAGTTGCAGTCAGTATCAGCAGTTGCTTCTTCAACGGGAGGCCTGATTGCAGCATTGATTTCAAAGTCACTATCATCATCAGTTTCTTCCTGAAGTATTTGTTATACCTCGTCCAGAGTCAACCTGAAAAAAATAAACCTCTAATAAGACTATTTCAATGTTGAAAATATCGCTCAAATCACTTCTTGCAATATAACTCATAACTCGTTACAAGGATTTATAGTTGCTGACAATTTATTATAAAGCATATCTGAATTTACATATAAACAGGACAAAATTATCATGAATAGTTTTCTAAATATATATTTTGGAGCTACAGAATAGCAAACACCTGTTAATTTCTCATTATAATATTGTATGACACAACGGGATAGCAATTAAAATAAATCTATGCACATCATGTAACAGAAGGTGCCACAAGTTTCATGTAGAGCGAAATCTTTATTTTATATCCTAACGGGCACATGTGTTCCCAACATTAACATTTTACTGTATGCATTCAATATTATCAACATTATTAATAATTCGGGAATTATATGTAATAGGTGCATTTTCCATCTACAAATTCCAATCATTGGATGTAGTAAAATGTTTTCAGTAATTGAGGTACATATGTTTTTCTCAGGCGTGGTGGAGCCATGTTATAGGTATACACCTCTTTCTCGGTCAAGCTCAGCCGGCTACTACGCATGAATGCCTAGTGACAGAGAAACAAAACATGTTCCGTATATGTTCTGAACCTTCAGAGTACACACCTTATCAACGAAAATGGCTAAATGCAATGTCTTTACTTTTACAGCAATTTTCACTAACTGGGCACAATTGTTCCCATTTGACGTTAATGGGTTAAGTAGGGGTATATCAATAAGTAGGGGTATTGTGTGCCAGGTATCATCACATTACCTGAAAAGAATGAATTGCAGAATTGTTCGATCAAACCATCACTCACACTTTCAACAATAGCGCAACATTTTTGGCATGTTGTGCGACAAAATGTAGCACAATTATTGTCTCAGAATTTACCCATGTCACACAATCTACCTATTATTAGTATTTGCTAATAGTGCAACTCAAAAAAACGATGAACGCTATTATGCAACATGCTAATTAACAAAAACCTCATTAGATTAGGGTTAGAGATATAAAAACAAGTTTTTTACAAACTTTTTTCACAATTTTATTAAGGTAAGGTCCAGCCAGCGAAGGTTTTTCTACCTCAACTCATTAAAAAATTTCAACTAATCATTGTTGCGGTCTAACCAATTTGTATATTTATATGTAAGTCTGTCAATAGCCGGACAGGATTGGTAACATACCGTCAACCGGGGCTACTTGGGCCCCGTTTGCTACTGTTTTAGTAGCAAAACTAATTAGAATAATGCAAAACTAAATATAGTGGCGTAAACATGAACATTTTTCCTATCTATATAGTATAAAGGAAGTTCAAAAATACTACTTATACTAGCTTTGAAAAATTCCTGAAAAAATGGTGGAAAACAATATTTTGAAAAGTTACTTCTGCTAAGGTCTGAAGTAAAAAAATATTTGCCGTATTAAAAAAGTTTGCTTAGAAAAAAGTGGCAGACAAGTGTCAGCATGAAAACTTTATTTGTGGAAATATACATACCTCATTCAAAAAAAAATGACTGCCATTTCCACATGGCAGGGCTACTCGGGACACCCCTCTGGGGTTATTCGGGACACCCCTCTGGGGTTATTTGGGACACCCCCAAAAACGCGTTCACAGCATAACCTTGGGTAGCAAAGGCTCCAATAAATAAGAATTCTCATTTCATAGCCAGAATTGTGCACTGGGCAACAGAATGAAAAATACATTACCTAAACTATGATCTATTTCTCCAAAAATATGATGCTTGTCTCTAAATGATCCCTTTATTTTTCAGGTTTTTTATGATCTTTTTCTCTTATAGAAAATTCACTTAAGCTTATTAAAATGGTGGTGAGACATTATAAGCCCACAGGGAAACTCGTACAAAGGAAATCGTATACAACTGCTGATATCAAGCTGGCAGTGGACAGTGTCATTGTCGATGGCATGTCCACTAGAGATGCAGCACAAATGCATAATGTGCCTAAAAATGCGCTGCATAGATACGTTGGACAACGCAGGACTGCAGGGAATGCAACTCATGACTTTCTTCATATGGGGCACCCAATATCACTTCTTGTGCATGAAGAAAGGATCATCGCCCAAAACCTAGTGGTTTTCGCTGATTGGGGGTGCCCTCTGACCCATCTTGAGATACGAATGATTGTAAGGGACTTCTTGAATAAGATTGGCAGGAAGGTCACCACCTTCAAAAACAATCTGCCTGGCATCGACTGGGTTAATAATTTTATTGCCCGATACAAGCACTTGTAAGTGTTAATTGGAGATAACCTCTCTTCTCATCTGCACCAGGACGTATTTCAACTTTGCAATGCAAACAACATAAGCTTTGTCTTTTTGCCAGCCTACGCAACGCATCTTCTGCAGCCACTAGATGTTGTTGCCGGCGCTATGGAATGCTTATGTGGGGTTCTTTAGTCTCTGGCAACAATTTAGGTGAATGAAAGTTTTTTCTGGATATGGATGTATTGTTATAGTACGGGGCAGTGATTACAGATGCATTTGGGAATTGATTGAAATGTAACCAGACATTGGGAGCATGAGTGAGGTATTTGAGCTGCAAAAGATAAAACATATAATCAATACAAGTAAAATTGTATAAAAGAGCCTCACTCACAGCAGTTAATCAAAACCAAAAACCCTTAGCATTGACATAACAATTAGACTCCTGCGTCTCGAAATAATTTTCTCAAAATGAACAGGGACAGACGAAACGAGACGCGAAAATTCCGGGAAAAAAAAAACGGGACAGAGGGTAAAATTTGTCCCGGAATAAACG
>NW_025939510.1:0-308 GCF_000764305.2 Hyalella azteca | reverse complement strand
AAAGTTTTCTCCTCTGAATAAGTTTATTATACCTATTATCTTAGAAAGTCTAGGTTATTTCTAGTCAATGAAAATGGCCTACACATGCAACAAAAAAGTGAACGAACTTCACCCAAGATTTGGTTTAGTGATCGATGCAACTATAGTGATCGAGTGGTCTAAATAAGAGACCGCACCAGCAGCGTCATCTGTAACGCCATGAATGCGGTGCTTCGACGGACGTTGACAAATTCGCTGAGTCACGATGTGATGGTCTGTATTGATCGTTGTGTCGCGCAACATATGTGGCCACGTGATTAATAATGTCG
>NW_025939509.1:0-566 GCF_000764305.2 Hyalella azteca | reverse complement strand
TCTTAATGAAACCATTGAAGCCTAAAATTATAAATCAAATAATATAATATATTTATCTCAGACATTCTCAGCACTGCAATAAAATAATCTCAATTAAACCAATTAAGCCTACAATAATAAATCAAATGATAATATTATATATTTATGTCATGTAACTCAACCAATTAGTTTTATTTATTCATTGTTTTTTTATTTATTCATTGATAAAATTAGAAGGCGACATTTATGTCTAGCTCTATGACATAAATTTGTATAAAATTACTTTTAGATGGTAGAATTTTTTCATTTATTTATTACATGTTTATGCAATGAAAGGCCAATGAATGCATTCAATTTTGCTGCATTCAAAAGTCATTAATAAATTTGAATTACTTCTTTAAACCTGCCTTTTCAACCTACAAATATCGCCTGAAAAATTTTTCGACTTTCTTAAAATTTTGATCAATGCTTTCCCTATTAACTAATCGCATGTGTATAAATGTTTGTATAGATGTATAGAGGGATAAGTAATAGTGAATGACACGTGCATAAATGTTTGTATAGATGTATAAATATTTGTATAGATG
>NW_025939508.1:0-673 GCF_000764305.2 Hyalella azteca | reverse complement strand
TTAATTAATTAATCATTTTCTGTCAATTTAATTATCAGGCGTTAATTGATTAATCATTTTCTGCTAATTTAATTATCAGGCGTTAATTGATTAATCATTTTCTGTAAATTTAATTATCAGGCATTAATTGATTAATCATTTTCTGTCAATTTAATTATCAGACGTTAATTAATTAATCATTTTCTGTCAATTTAATTATCAGGCGTTAATTGATTAGTCATTTTCTGTCAATGTAATTATCAGGCGTTAATTGATTAATCATTTTTTGTCAATTTAATTATCAGGCATTAATTTATTCATCATTTTCTGTCAATATTATTACCAGGCGTTTATTAATTAATCAGTGTCTGTCAATATTGTTATTAGGCGTTCAAATTGCGGTTATATACATACATTCAAATGAAATTTTTACGTGCGATAATTAGCTTAATAAAGGTTACGAACTATGCATAAAGGTTACGAACTATGTAATATATTGCATATATTGCTGAGCGCGATCTTCTCCATAACTTCAGTAAAATGCAGACCTGACATGTTCTGACTATAGAGTTCAATGAATAAGTTGAACGATGACGGGATGGATTTTAATGCTCAAATGGATTCAAGAGGGAATTTGAGCTAACGACGTTCCGTGACTTCACTGTTTATCTTTAATAAGTTACATATCCAAAAC
>NW_025939507.1:0-5589 GCF_000764305.2 Hyalella azteca | reverse complement strand
GGCAGCGCTCGCTTTGGGAAGGAAAGTAACGGAACAGGAGTGGCAGTGATAGGAAAGTAACGGAACAGGAGTGGCAGTGATAGGAAAGTAACGGAACAGGAGTGGCAGTGATAATGGCAGGATCATTGACTCGTGGCAGTCGCCATGTCAGTGGCCACCGATCACACTGCCATGATTTATAACTAAGTTACTCTCAGAAGTTGTGTGTACAAATTGAAAATCTTTCTGAGTAATATCTGCAATTTGAGATTATTCATGAGGGCGATGTTATTCGAAAATATGAGCAACCCTCACGAATAAAAGAATGACACATCACATGGACGCCAAGCAAATAAACTGTTTTTAGCGCATTTTCTCATTTATGGAAAAATGCACTATTGTGCTCGCCATGCCCGTCCGTCTGTCTGTCTGTCCGTCTATCCGTTTGTGACTTCACGTTTTCGTCGACGAGAAAATGCGCTCTCTGTCACTCACTGCAGTGAGTAATGAGGTATATTTTTTTTAATTATCGCTTCGGTTTCCTCCGGCTCGGACTATGGTTTTTATCTTTTCAACTCAACGTACGTCAAGGGATGTATCGTAGTGAAGAAAAAAATCTTTATAATTTTAAAAGCGTATAATACCCGTGAATGACCATGTGTGCAAGAAGTAGACAGTTGAATTTCTGATTTTACGACAACCCTAGTCAGATCAGCAAATTTTGTTGAATGCCTTGATAAAAGAAAATTGTAATCTTGAGTCTGGAAACACTGCAAACTGCGGATCAATAGAACATTGAGCCTCCTTAAAGAAAACTCTGCGAACCACGGTCTAATAAAATATAAAACTCCGTCTGTCAAATTTTCAAGCTTCTGGCGAGGAAAAATGGGCGCCTCGGTCCAATGAAATTAGAGCTTTCGCCTAGAAAAAATTGTGTGACAGATTTTAGAAAAATGTAAGCAACTGTACATTGGGACATAAGGTGCTTCTCTAAGCGGGAATTGCAAGCTTCCATATTGTTTAGTTAAAAAGGTTGAATATATGATAATACAATATAATGTTTCGCAATTTTGCACTTAATTTTGAGTCAGAATCAAGCGGAGACGTGTAGCCACCATCGATGAAAAATGCTGCTATATGGCGTTCATCATCTGCCTTAAGTTAGTAGCAACTGTATCGGGAAAGTTTTTGTATTCAATTCGTATTAGACTTACTATCTGGAATTCACGAAATCAACGATGATTTGTACAGTAAATTCTTGAAAAGGTTGAATCTGATACGGTATATATATAGTGATACGGTAAAGTGATATAATTGCACGAGTATGTATATCCTTTGAGCCCCAACAATTAAGGAAATTTTCAGGTATGATTAGATTTCAGTTGCCGCATGAGACTTCCGTACGTGTGGTTTACGAACCAACTGACATTCAATAACATCCTCACCTTAAATGTTCTTATTTATGTATTGTTCCTTCATCAACATAGAATGAACGCTCACGAACACATAACTTCCACTAAAGTACTTCGAGACCGAACAGGAATATTAACCCACTGCGTGATGATAGTTCCGACATTGTCAGCCGTAAAATTCCAGTATAGCATTGACCACTGTAAAGCTTCACGTATTGTCGAAGATTTATTTTAACTCTTTTTAAGATCAACCTCCTTCAATTTGTTCCGTAGTGAATTGTGTTACACTGTATAGAAGCAACATAACTTTAGGCATTAACGAACGTTTAAATATTCACTACCGTCGCGACTGAATAACAATGGACGTTCTTAATTAAGTGGAGATGAAATGCGCTGGAAATGACATTCCCGCACTCGCTTCGAAAATTTCATATTCGGATCGATGTTCCAAACTCGACGAGTTCTGTCCGTGACGAAGTCTCGAACAAACTCGTACCTAGTTCTACGAAATTTTATGGTGTATTTCTCGGAGATATATAATTATATAATACAATATTATATAATAATATTGTATACTATATATACGATAATTACTATAATATAATATCCTATAATAATATAATTAATAGTTAATTAAATATTATAATACTATAATATTTTTTTAGACTATATAATTGTGTCGACAAAATATCGCGTTCATTTCTCGAACAAATGTATTGTTTGTTTAAGTACAGATGAATCATACTTCACTCCAACTACAAATAATCATGGAAGTATTGATGAAAAGTCTTCATTCATTTGCTGAAGGTTATCGAAAAAGCAATTTTTCGTATAACATAGGCCAGAATTAGAGACAGAATTTTCCCGCTGTTTAGCTAACAAACGAAGTGGCAGCTCAGACGTCTGTGAAATAAACGCTTGAAAAATATATTCAGTAACTGCAAAACGGACCTCCAACGTTTTACTGTCTAATTATTTAATGATTACTCAGAGTTATCAGACGACCCTTGATATAATCCAAATGTGTGTTCGAGATCTCAGCCATCGTACATTTCTCTAATTAAAAAATTTATAATTTCATAACAGTTTTTAACGCATTGGTATTAATGGATTCGTTTCGAAGTTGCATTGAGTAGTAATGAATACCGCTTTTGGGAAGAATGAAATGCCGACTTATAAAATAGAAGGTATTTATTACACTGAAAATCTCTGTTCAATCTGCATAACATTATGGCACGAATTAAAACAGTTTATTCATTGTTGATACTTGTGTTTTCTGACATTTCACGTGATATTAACCTTTCTTTTGGGACATCTTAACAGCAATACATTATGTTAATAGAGATGATGATAGGGTTAATGAATACTAGCTACGTTAATTAAGGATGAAAATCATCATCAATTAAAGATGAAAATCGCCCTTTTTATTTCAGCAATCCCGGATTTACAAAGGCTTTGTTATCGTTTTAACTTCATTCAAATTTTTCTCGTTGAAAAGGTTCGAGGTCTTTGAAATTTCGTGCCCAATCAGCCGAAAGTTTTCCTTAGTTCGGTTGTACTCATTGTAAGCTTCAGCCACTTCTATGTAATGTTCTATGTTATGTATGTTCTATGTTATGTATGTATGTAAGGTCTATGTAATGTTCAGCCATCTCTTTCCCCTTCCTCTTTACCCTTCCTCTTTACTCTCCCTCTTTCCCCTCCCTCTTCCTCCTCCCTCATTCCCCTCCCTTTTCTCCTCCTCCTTTCCCCCCCTCTTTCCCCTTCCTTTTCTCCATTTTTAGCGCATTTTCTCATATATGGAAAAAATGCCCTATTGTGCTCGTCATCTCCGTCCGTCCATCCGTCCGTGACCTCACGTTTTTGTCGACGAGAAAATGCGCTCTCTCACTCACTGTAGTGAGTACTGAGTTATATTTTTTCTCTCATGTAGATGTCACTGCCTCTTAAGCTCCCGTGGTATTTATTGACTAAATTTACGTCAAAATATATCGTGCATATGCTTTCCGTCGATTTTAAATAGTTTTTCTACACTATATTTATCTATTTTCCGTATATTGGAATTTCTATTTTTCAATTATACTATTATTGATATATTTAAATATTATTTTCACCTGATTTATATCTTGCAAATCAGATAACACGTCTAATTCCTCTAATATTTTTAATTTACCTGTGCAGAATTAATGATCACATTTATTACTAATTAAATTATTTTACTTTACAGAATTTACATTGAAGGAAATTTTATTCAAAATGTTGTAAACCAAGGGCTGAATTACATGTAAGGTTGCTTTGCTTTTCATATTTGATCCGATCTTGTCAAGCCTTCCATACATCTAAACACTCCGATGCTGGTCTGATATTATCAATATCATTGCGAGCTGCAGATATAATCTTAGGTGAACAAACACTCGATTCATGTACAATTCTCCGAAAAGATTTGATGCCAGGTTGTGTAAACGAACTCTGTTGGACGTATTAAATATATAAATGTATGATGTTAAACTCAAGCCTAATACAAACATATCTATAGTCGTCCGTGCGTATAATACTGTGTTGTTTATACGTATGACCTAGAAGCTATATAGTTAAATATATTAGTGTAGTTAGGCAGAAGCTATTTTTCAATACAAGTTTCATTGAGGACCAGAGAGTATATCCTATTGACGAATTTCTCATTTTTCTATCAATTAGGCGAATCAGGCTGCTTATGGGATTAGAAAGTTCAATTATAAGGTTTCCGAGTGACATATTATTAGAATTTACGACGTTTCGAATATGCAATATTCATTATCAAGTAGGTGAAGAGTTATTTACAACGCCTAAAATCAAATTCTTGGTCTTTTTCTGCAGTAAATCAATATTTTGATTGGGTCAGTTACGGTTGTGCACCAGATGTTATTTTGCAAAATTGAATTGTGAAAAATAATTAAACTTGAGTTGAATATATGCGTATGATGTTGTTCAGTTGTATACTATGAACGTATAATGATGTCCGTACGTTGAATTGAATTTCTAAATTTTATAGACACAAAATTTTCTCTCCAATCAGAATAAGGACCAAAAAAATGAATTTAATTGGATTCAAACACTAATATCCCTCGGCTTTCGAGTCTGCTTTTCTTTCCGTCCATTGCACTCTGAATTTGAAATTTTGTGAAATGCCTTTTCGCTAAATAGATTTCGGTCACACATGGTCTAAACTATTCTATCTGATTATGAAATTTATGCCCAAAAAATATATTGAGGTTGTTCCAGAAAGTGGTGATAGGAATTTTTTGTGCTGTTCTCTCGCAAATTTTTGCCCTACATAATCATAAGATAAGTCTTGTCAAAACAGTTTAAAGTTTTTTCATGAAATGCTAGAAATGTCAATCTGCATGTATTGTTGGCTGTAGTGTAGAAGTATGCAACTCAGACCAAGACTAAACTCAACCAGCTTTGATGTGGTCGTTAAATTTGTTGTAGCTGTCAGTTAACCTGCTGATCCCGACTTTCGTACTGGTCCTCTCTTATAGGATTATAACTCCGACTTTAACTCCGAATGTTACGCGCGATAGTGTAGGTATTTGAATGCTTCGTGAACATATTGATTTGTTATGCGTAGGTATCTGCTCCTGTTTTTTTATTTTTGGGATCATGTGCTTAATCTCAAAACTCCTTGCTCTCGGTCTTTCTCCGAGTATTTGATTTATTATACCTCTCGTTCAAGAGTTGCAAATATTCGTTCAGGGGCATCCGATTTGTTGATTTGCTTAGTTCCTATTTTCACATCTGTTCGTAAGGATGATTCGTTCTGATTTGTTTTGCTATAATTTGCTCATCTGATATACATTGAATTAAGTTTGTCCTTGGAGTTACAATCCGTCTAGCCCAAACCATTCTCATTAAGCCGACAGGGTAGTGCCTTACAATTCCCGGTCATTATTTGGTGGGCGTGAACAGACCATCTGAACTTTAGAGTTGACTCGACTGGTAATTGCGATATCTAACGCTAATTCGTCACATTGGCGAATAGTTAAGCCATATCTTTCTTGGGGTATTACGATACTCTTCCTGACTCAATGCGATCGTTCCTAGTTTACAAATACAGTTGTGCGCAATGCGCATCAGCGTACGGCGATCGGCATGACGTACTAAGTGATTGTACCTACATTCTAGGATTGTAGAACTGATGATGGAGCTGGACTTGGAA
>NW_025939506.1:0-1119 GCF_000764305.2 Hyalella azteca | reverse complement strand
GTCGAAATAACGTTAACAAAACAAAGTTACAATGAAATCAAGCCGTAATCAACGTTGTTTCAACGTCGTTTGTCTTGTGGATATGGGCGGATCTTTTCATTCTTTTAGAGATCTTGGTGTTAGTGTATGTTAGTTGCTTTTTTTGGTTATTTTATCTAAATATTTCAATCATTCATGATAACCGTATCTATATTTTGGGGTTTTAATATTTATTGTTTGCCTAGTGACTATTGTTACCGCAAAAATTCACTTGGCAATTATTGTGTTGTTGCTTCAATAATCTGCTGTCGTGGCAGGAGAGACTCCCTAATGAACATCAAATTTGTTGAAATCAACAATTAATCTAACCATGTTAAGATTAACCTAATTGCCAGGTTTTTGAACAGATCGGCCTAGGTGATAACTCAGCATATAATCTGAAATTTTATTCATCCTGTAACTTTAAATTTTGGTATTTTTAGTTGTATATTATCATGATTCTTCTCGTGCCATACATATGGGTATGATGGTTGTTTTGTTCACATGAAATCCAAAATTAATATTCGGTCACCAGCTACGTGTTCACTCTCCGTTCATTAATTGAGGCTGTTCAGCGAGCAAAATTTAGAGCTGCTCTAGAAGCTGGTTTGCGGTACCAGAAGCTCAATCCCAGTGCGGGAATAAAACTAGAAACTTACAATACGTTAAAGCCCCTTCAGCTCAATTTATTTGCAATTTGTAATTTAAATTTGATGATAATCTCGAAGTTATATTCATACACAAGCATTTAGTGCTCCTCAAAAATATTGTTTCCGCTCTCGTGTCTCCTATACTCAAAATTTAACCCTTGCATTAACGTCCTTGATTACTGCTACCCGAGCTTCAGAAAATATAATGATTAATTAAGGGTTGAATGGCATAGATATAACGAATTATTGTTTTAAAATTTTTAGAAAACATTGTTGGAAATTAAAACTACTAATTATGTACGTTCTACTTTCTTTTACAATTCAAAAGCTTAGAACCTGTGCTTCGCAACTGCGTAAAAATGAAATTGACAGAAAGAGAAAGCGGTAGAGAGACCTAAAAAGCACGTGCATGCAACGTGGCTAAACGTCAGTTCTAAAATCTGAATTCCCG
>NW_025939505.1:8739-17424 GCF_000764305.2 Hyalella azteca | reverse complement strand
CTAGATGGCCATGACCTAGTGTTTTTGCAGTATTTCGACACGTAAATGTATGACGTCACCATTTCAACCATCAACGAACGCATGGAACTAAAACAAAGCTTAATATAAAGGAAAAACTAGAGAGGTGACGGAATTACCTACGATGTCGGAATATACCGCGTTTACCCTATATTCACAGATTTATTTAAAAGTCTCAAACCATAATATCCTTTCTACACAAACAGTTTATCACTATTTGATAGAGCAAGGTTAACTACCTATCAACTTTCACACGTGTTTTGAATTTTGATGTCTAATGTTCTCACTGGGTGACGTGGACTTTTGCTCTGCGGATCTTAAAATTTTCCCACGGCCCCAATAGGCCCTAGTGTTTTGCGGTAATATTGCGTACAATAGTATGACATCACTATTTCAATCATCTACGAATGCGTGAAACCAAGACAAAGTTTAAACTAAAGCAAAAAGTTGAAAAGTGTCAGAATTTGGTTAGTTTTCAGGTTTACCCTATATTCCATGCCTGCTGCCACAGGGCTTCCGGCATGGCACAGAGTGCCTGATTTTCCAGTTTGGGCAAGATGATCTGCAGTCTACAAAAGTCTAAAAATGGGTCAACAGAATCACAAAACTTATAGTCCATTATGGCTAGCATTATGACAAACCAGACATTTTTTAGAATCAGTTCATTTTTAATTTCCTCATTTACTCAAGATGTGAACCAATTTCTTATGTATGATAATACTGGTATCCATGACACTTTACTGGTCTACTTATAGGACTCAAAAATGAACTTGAGGGAGAGTCTAAAAAACTCTCTACTTTGCCACTATGATCACTATGATGGCTAGTGACATGAAGCTGATTCAGCCCCCAAGTTAACATAACATATTGAAATTCATAGGCTAGCCTAAGTTTTAAATGCACAGATAATGAAATTAATTTCCTTGCACTACTAACACATTCAACTCACTAATATAAAATTTATGAGTAGGCACATGAGCAATTCAAGTTTCCAACATGAATTCATAACACCCACTTCCACTATCTTACCCCTCGGGCCCTCAGTAGGCTCAGTACTTCATAATATTATTGATAGGTAGCCAATGCGATTCAAGGTTTTAAAATATCAACATAAAATTTGTCCAAGCCATTGCCATTGGACACATTTTGAATAGGTGAGAAATGTAATCAAGAAATTCACAGTAGCTTCCCGCAATAGGTATGAAATTTTCATTATCAATCAAAACGAAAATATGAAATTTTCATTATCAATCAAAACGAAAATGCATGAAATTACGTAGAATAGCCTAGTAGCCCTACCTACAGTAT
The DNA here is from genome assembly GCF_000764305.2 of Hyalella azteca. Classification (NCBI taxonomy): domain Eukaryota; kingdom Metazoa; phylum Arthropoda; class Malacostraca; order Amphipoda; family Hyalellidae; genus Hyalella; species Hyalella azteca. Next base: position 16,098 of record NW_025939505.1, on the reverse strand, counting down.
AGCGAGTCTACAAACAATTTTTTTACAAAACGAGACTGTTCAACACTCTGATGTTATAACTGAGCGAATATGAAGGCCGGGTTTAAAAAATAGTTTCAGAGGTTTTAGGACACTTTTCATTTATATCCGCCTAGATATTAGTTGAAACTTACTTTTTTCTTAAAGCCACCCTTTATTGCCTCCATTGGTATACACGAACTATCTCCAACAGAACACAAACAGACCTCGGATGTTGCCACCGCGGTGTGGTGTAGTAAAAGATGCTACGAATGAGAAAGCGAAGATNGTTCCATCATCGGCAATAAAGCGGTCAGGTCTGAAAACAAAGGGGTCACCCCAGTAGGACTCGTCCATCATTATGCTGCGCAAGTTGACGAACAGAGTAGCGTTCTTCGGGATACGGTGGCCCTGCGTGCATAGTCCTCTCAGGTGTGCATGATTAAGATCCTAATTTTAAAGCTGAATAGTCCAATTGTTTCAAAGTCATGTTATAACGGCTTAGCTCGTAGCGCTGCATGTTACGATGTTCTCTGTATTTCTAACAAATTCTAAATTTATGATTTCCAAGTCAGCTGTTATCTGTTTTTCTGCAATTAAAATTTTCTATCGGTCTTCGTAAATGTTTTTCAGGATTGAAAAAATTTAATAAATGTGTTTTTGCCACCGCAATAGTACTCCCCGTTAATATGTTGGAATATGACATATATACTGGAAAATCTCTGTCGGAATTTAATAGGCGTACAAGTTATAATGTAAAAACAATAGGTTAATAGAAAAATGAACGTTTAGCAACTCCCGGATGTCGTAAAATAAGCTGTTCATGTGGGTTACCTGCAATATGGTGTCATTTGTGCACGTGTGAGGGACGGTGACTGGAGCCACGCAGCGGAACCGCATCACTTCAGTCAAGAACGCCGATGTCTTCACAAGCCTGGCTCAATAAAATTTCGAGAATTAGTTAACCACATTAATAGGTTGGTTGCAAAATTTCGGTATAACCATGTAATTTTTCATAATAATAAATATAATAATTATGATAATACTAAAAATATTAGTAATAATAATATAATTATTAATAATAGTAATAACGACAGTGACCAAAATAATAATAAATATACATATTTTAGTTAATAACACCAAATTATAATAATGATGTAGTATTAAACGACGCTTAACATACATTATAAAATTTTTCTGAGTAAATAATATTTCATTTTTATTCAACGTGCTTAATTCAGCACATTTAGACATTGTCCTGCACTCTGGGGTACTCCCATATAACTTTATATAACTATAGTACTCCCAATTTTGCGATAAACGACTACCAGATCGGATATTTAGATTGGATTATTATTGTTATGTCAACCAACTTGTTCCTATCCTCGATGGTGGGAAGATCTCGGCCAGTATCTTTGAGGTGCTGGTCAAGTTCCTTCTGTACCGCGGCCTGCCAGTCAGGATGAAGGCAAAGGAAAAGAACACAGAAACCTACCACCGATGAACTTGTTTCTGATCCAGCAGTGAATAGGTCGTTACACACGGCAGTCAGCTGCGACTCTGCCGTAGGATAAATGTATAAAATGATAATAAATGTTTAATTGGGAAGTAAATCGAGGATAACATCATTTCTAGTTCGGAATCAAAGTGAAATATTTCCAAGATTGTTCGAATGCTTGCACTAAAAATAATATCGAGCCTTGTTATACTGCGATATGTGTACGAATGTATTACAATTTACAACACACCCATAAACTCGAGCTTTGACACATCTTCAGTTTTCACTCATATTTGTTCTGAACGTCAAACACATTTAATGAATAAATATTTTAAAATCTCAAATATTTCTTGTAAACTTCGACTCTGAAAAATAAACTCGAAACCACAAATGCAAACCTGAAAATGAGGAGTGCAGGTCAGTTTTCTTGAGCTCGTTGAGGTACAAGTCGATGAAGTTGTTGAGGTCACTCTGATCGAGATCCTTTTTGTGATCTTCAATGGCTTTCTGCGAGGGCGTTTGTATATTAGTCACATTTAAAAATTAGTTATTCGTAAAATAAGTAACATTTTGGCGAAAAGTATTATTAATAGTTTGTCATTGAAGATAATTGTGATTGCCGTTGTTCAAATTGCATTAAAATTTACCGAAAATCGGAAGACAACTGTGCATGAACCTATGAAAGAAGCACACTTACGTAATTAAATTTTAATGAATAAAGTGCATGAGCAATTTATTTTAGACGTTTTAAGTATTGAATTAATTCCAAGTTCTAATGTAGAATGTGTTACCTCCACATAGTTCTTTACGTCGGTAAGCGCCTTCAATTGCGGCGTATAGCCCAAAAAGTCCGGAAAAATTTTACGTAGGAAGGGAAAGATGTTCAGCAAACCTCCAGCAGCCTTCAAATAGAGGGAATTATTAAAATCGAATCCATATTTAAAGCGTAACCGAACTTGTCAAGTTGTCATTCTCATCTTCTTTTGGTTTCAGCAAAAGAGTTCATGACTCGTCCATCATTATGCTGCGCAAGTTGACGAACAGAGTAGCGTTCTTCGGGATACGGTGGCCCTGCGTGCATAGTCCTCTCAGGTGTGCATGATTAAGATCCTAATTTTAAAGCTGAATAGTCCAATTGTTTCAAAGTCATGTTATAACGGCTTAGCTCGTAGCGCTGCATGTTACGATGTTCTCTGTATTTCTAACAAATTCTAAATTTATGATTTCCAAGTCAGCTGTTATCTGTTTTTCTGCAATTAAAATTTTCTATCGGTCTTCGTAAATGTTTTTCAGGATTGAAAAAATTTAATAAATGTGTTTTTGCCACCGCAATAGTACTCCCCGTAAATATGTTGGAATATGACATATATACTGGAAAATCTCTGTCGGAATTTAATAGGCGTACAAGTTATAATGTAAAAACATAGTTAATAAGTTAATATATAAGTTAATATATATAAGTTAATATAACATATAAGTTAATAGAAAAATGAACGCTTAGCAACTCCCGGATGTCGTAAAATAAGCTGTTTATGTGGATTACCTGCAATATGGTGTCATTTGTGCACGTGTGAGGCACGGTGACTGGAGCCACGCAGCGGAACCGCATCACTTCAGTCAAGAACGCCGATGTCTTCACAAGCCTGGCTCAATAAAATTTTGAGAATTAGTTAACCACATTAATAGGTTGGTTGCGAAATTTCGGTATAACCATGTAATTTTTCATAATAATAAATATAATAATTATGATAATACTAAAATTAAAGGGGTGGAATCCTTCTTCACAAAAACAGACTTGAATTCAACAGTTTCTCCTAATTTTTTCGCTGCTTTCAGCACGCTCCAAACCTGGGCCGGATCCTTCACAGTCACCAATAGAGGTCTGCAGGCGTTATTAGCAGTATTCTTGAAGCGCAACCTCTTGCACGATGCAATATCAACCGGTGTGCTTAGAGCTTCGTTACAACAGTCTGCCACATACTTATTGTCGGCCATCACACGTTCGTTCGTCTCAGATGCGGTGCTTTCGGGAGTGCCGAACCAAACAAGGTTGGACTTCCTTCTTTCTCTGTCTAGTAATTCGCGGGAGCTTTCGCTAGCATAAACTCGAGCTTTGACGCATCTTCAGTTTTCACTCATATTTGTTCTGAACGTCGTATAAAATTAATGAATTAATATTTTAAAATCTCAAATATTTCTTGTAAACGTCGACTCTGAAAAATTAACTCGAAACCACAAATGCAAACCTGAAAATGAGGAGTGCAGGTCAGTTTTCTTGAGCTCGTTGAGGTACAAGTCGATGAAGTTGTTGAGGTCACTCTGATCGAGATCCTTTTTGTGATCTTCAATAGCTTTCTGCGAGGGCGTTTGTAGATTACTTACTTTTCAAAAATAGTCATATGTAAAATAAATGACATTTTGACGAAAAGTAATCTTAATAGTTTTCCTTTGAAGATAGTTGTGATTGCCGTTATTCAAATTACATGCAAATTTCTCAAACATAGGAAGACAGCTGTGCATGAACCTATTATATAAACACACTTACGTAATTAAATGTTCAGGAATAAAAAAAAATAATTTTAGACGATTCAAGTATTGAATTCCAAGTTCTAATGTATTATCTGTTACCTCCACATAGTTCTTGACTTCTGTAAACGCTTTCAGTTGCGGCGTATAGCCCACAAATTCCGGACAAATTTTACGTAGGAAGGGAAAGGTGTTGAGCAAACCTCCAGCAATCTTCAAATAGAGGAAATTATTAAAATCGAATCCATATTTAAAGAGTAACCGAACTTGTCATTCTTATCTTCTTTTTGTTTCAGCAAAAGAGTTCTAACGGTAAATTAATTATTAGACATGCCGGCTAATCGATAAAATATTGATAAAAGAAATTGGCTTAAAACGATGCAGTCTGAACAATTGAATTTCGTCAATCAACCATTATTGTACAATTTCCAATGCAGAAATAAAACTGAATACGATATATCTGTGTCCAACTCATATGGTGGAAAAGATCAAGTTAAGAACCAAACCAAAATACGGAATGAAACTTATTGTATTTATAAGTGCTTGTCTCGTTATAATTTACAACCTTCGTTGCCATTCGAATGATAGGCCATCCGCACAAGAATGGGATTGTGCAATTAAATAAATAATTTATTATGTAAAAAATCCAGTGACCTGGCTCGTCCTGAAGGCGGTGTCGAGGAGCTGGACGAGCTCATAAAGCTTGGGGTCGTCGTGCCTGAGTCGCACCCCCGCCAACACCGCCCACAGCACGGTCACGCCTGTCACTGCCAGCTCAGGCTGACCATTAATCATTATGTGTTATTTGTGTTGTTCCTTGCAATTCATTTTGCTTATATACGGACGACGAGTTCATGCTCAAAACAAAGTGCCAGCTCAGGCTGACCAGTATATGTTATTTGTGTTGTTCCTTGCAATTCATTATGCTTATATACGGACGATGAGTTCAAGCGCAAAACAAAGTGCCAGCTCAGGCTGACCATCAATCATTATATATTATTTGTGTTGTTTCTTGCAATTCATTATGCTTATATAGGGTCGATCAGTTCATGCTCAAAACAAAGTGCCAGCTCAGGCTAAACATCAATCACTATATATTATTTGTGTTGTTCCTTGCAATTCATTATGCTTATATAGGGTCGATCAGTTCATGCTCAAAATAAAGTGCCAGCTCAGGCTAACCATCAATCATTATATGTTATTTGTGCTGCTCCTTTTAACTCATTATGCTTAGATACGGACGATCAGTTCATACTCAAAACAAAGCACAGTTTGGGAGAAATTTAAATACTTCTTAACTTCGTAATAAATAGAACTTCATCTCTTAAGAACGTCTCTAAATAGAACACTTAATTTCTTAATAAATAGAGGTTTAAGGTATTTTTAAATTTAAATGAATCGAACGTCGGATTCTTGATAGCGATTTTTTTATAGAAAGGTTTTATTAAATCATTTCCTCCCTCTCGTGAATAGTATTTTTAAAAACCGACGGTTTAGAATAAGGGTGCTTGGGTTAATTTCAATGTGATATGTTTTAACCTGGATTTCGAAGGGTCCATTTTTCTTGTTCAAATGTTGGATGAGCTCGCGCACTTCCTCCAGTATGATGTCGTGATGAACACTTTTCCCAACTCCCAGGTTACGCAAATGATGTAATGTGAAACGGCGTTGAGTCTTCCAAAATTCTCCATTTGAGAACATGATACCTGGCGCCATCAAAATTTTTAGTATGACCAACAAATAATGACAACTGGTTCAATGAGCTATCAACCGTTATTCTATGAATGATAGTGGCCAGTTGTGCAGGAATCCGCGTAAATTGATCGATTCGTAATTTTTTTTCAGTCCATCATTGCCTGATCGTGAATTAAATTTGAGCCACGAAAGAAAAACAAATTTTAATACTTATATTACTCGCAATTATTTGCTCATGTCAGACTGCGAAGGAAAATATTCAATATATGAATGAAATTTTTGTGCTCATTTCAAATCACGTCCCCGAGATATTATCATCTTGGTGTTGTTTATATTGTTAATTCTACTCTTCCTTATGTCCGAACATCCTCATAATAAAAGAATCCAGAGTGTATGGATCTTTCAGATACTTTTAAGAAACTAAACTCCCTTAGTTCAGTATAAAAATGTCCACTGATCCTTAATATTAATGTATACCAAGGTGTTTGCCGTATAAATCTTCATTAGAAAATAGTTCTGGTCGTCCCAAGAGGTCAGGGTTTGCCAGAGCCTCGTTGCCAGCCTCCCATCCGTTGACAATCACCAGCGGGTCGCTGCCGACGAAAATGCCTACTACGGAACCATATTTTCGTTGCAGGAACTCCCACGTGCGGTGGGGCTTTCCTTTCTCGATGAAGAGTCCGTACCCGAGAATTGGCCATTTTGTAGGGCCTAAAAATGAGGGAAAATAATAAACTCTTAGTACAATTCATTGAAGTTGTCGAAGGCTTGAGGCGAAGTACGTGTCATCGTAAAATGGTTATATATATGAACGACCGAACAATAGTCGGACAGGATTGGTAACATTACCGGACACTGGTTAGAAATCCGGACAAAATCGAGCCAGGTTGTGTACTCTGCAATTAGTTTGTACTCGAAAACCGGACGCGAATATAAATGAACTACACTACCGGACATTCTAAAAAACACCAACCTCGTTAGGTTAGGGTTAGAGTTAGGGTTAGGTGTGTATAAAACCCTTCTTTACGTTACTTGACACCTTTCTACTAAGGTTAGGTCCAGCCAGGTTAGGTTCTCTTTACTTTTTTTCACAAGTTTACGCAGGTCATTGGGTAAAATATATATATATATATATGCAAGTTTGATTGAAGACCAGAGCATGCTTTTTATTAACAATCTTCTTGTTCGTTTTTGGATGACCAGGTAGAGGTAGCCTGGAGAGTAGCTTCCAACAATCCGGGTAAGTTTAAGTTCCGGGTTTTTAAGGAAGATAAAAGAATTGATATAAGCCCAAACTTGAAAGATCTATTGCGAGCTGAAGCTACCAAAAAACGAGGTTCATCGACATCAGCTGTCTTAACTCCTGCTCTACGGCAAGCAGCTAAACAACTCCGAGACAACGACCAAATCGTTATACGAAAAGCTGATAAAAGTAATATTTTCGTAATTATGGATAAAACGGATTATATCTCAAAAATCAATGCAATTATATCGGACGAGTCCAAATTCTGTCGTGTCGCAAGAGATCCAACAGAACAGCTTCAGAGGAGAGCTAATAAATTGATCGACACAGCAAACTCTGCAGTTGGATCTATAAAACTTACCCGGATTGTTGGAAGCTACTCTCCAGGCTACCTCTATGG
>NW_025939505.1:0-8457 GCF_000764305.2 Hyalella azteca | reverse complement strand
ATATATATATATATATATATATATTGTTGAAAACAATATATATATGTACATAACAAACTTGCATAAGAGAAAAGCTTCTGCCTAACTACACCAATATATATATATATATATATAATTATAAATTATATAAAATAATTTGATAAAGATAGCATCAGTTTATTGTTCATTTTTCGGTAATTCGTGAAATTCATGATTTAAAATAGAATACCTGGAGGATACCCAGCTGGTTTCTTAGTGGAAAACCAGCAGAAAGCGGCAACCAGAGTGAACAACAGCACGAGCATCAACATGGTGTTTCTTCCTTAAATAATGGAGAATATCAAATAGAAATTGCAGCATGAAAAACAACAGAAAGAAATAGACAGAAAAATCGAATATATCGAATTAACACACAAAATTCCATGCGCTTAAATATCTAAAGAAGATTATTCATTTTGTTCCATCATAATAAAACCTTCTGGCAAAAGTTATTTAAAGTATCTGAACATTATAATAAAATACATGAACCTTAATATAATACATGAATTAATTAACATAATACAAGGACTAATCGACATAATATATAAATCAATTAACATAATACATGACTGAATTACATAACATGATTTTTTTTGCGCGCAAAGAATAACGACTCACCCGCGTTAGGTACTTGCCTCATGTGTTACGTATAAAGACCACTTTAAAGCAGGGGGCCCCTCAGATGCGCCTATCGGGTAGATTATTTTAGATATGATGCGTGGATAGCGCTCCATGATACCTTATAACTTATATTATAGGTACGCCTGTCAAAACAGGAAATATGATACAAATAATAACTCGCAGAATTTTTTGCATTATTCTTGAAAAACTTATTTCATGAGAGGAAATGAGAGTTTTTTCCATGACAAATTGGTTTTTCTCACTTTGGCGTTAATTACTCCTATAATTTATCATTTTTAAAATCATGTCTAAAATTGTCAGGCTTTTGCATTAATTTTAAATAAATTTGATGTATTTCATCAAATAATTTTTCATTAGTAAATGCAGTTTACAGACAAAAATAGTATACGTTTAAAAATTACTTTTCCAAAGACAACACTTCTAAAGAAACCAGTGTTTCCAATGTTACAGATGTACAATGAATTTCTAATTTTATTTTTGAATATTAATAAAATTAATTTTTCAATTTTTTGTTAACATCTAAAATTTTTTCAGAATTATTTATTCTGTCAATTGATTCATGCATTGACTCCAACTTCACACAAGTGTGCAAAATTTTATATCAATTGGACAGGTAAAAGTGTGTCAAATATCAATTATATGATTTGTAGCTGACAAAATTATGTTTATGTTTTATTTAACATTGAAAAAAAATTTTTATTCATAAAATTATTTATTTTGTCATTTTATTAAAGCATTGTCTCCAACTTTACGCAAGTGTGCAAAATTTCAGATCGATAGGATAAGTAGAAGTGTGTTAAATTTCGATTACAAGAATAGTAGCAGACAGACAAACAAGAAGTGAAGTTATAGAGAAGTGTTGTATTGTTAGCCACATTTTACTCCTATTGCCTCAGGTAATGATACATTGTCGTATTCACTTGAATTGAAACGATACCTGTACTAATTGCGATAAATTGACTATCCTTTTATGCAAATTAAAAAAATCTTTACATTTAATTTAAAAACGCCGGTCATGGAAAGAATAATTATTAAATACGATTGAGATATGAAATGTAGTGAATTTCAAATGAAAGTTTGAAGCCGAGGGCGACAGTTTGCGGATGGCGGTTGACGAGTGGCGCAATGGGAACGCAGGTATTGCTTTGCCCGAGGACGCGAGTTTGGTGTTGGAATGGTGAGTGTGGGAGGCCTTTAAAAAAAATTCAAACCAATAGCTTAGAGTGAAACGAAAATAAAATTAGAGCTTATAAACGACGCAGCGCCCGCATGAATTCTATAATGATAAGTTATTCTCAAAAAACTTTTTACATTTTTTCTTAGATTTTTCGTAGTATAAAGGTGGCAGCGATCATGAAGGCTTCTCATGACTTGAAAAGGGACAAAAATTCTTAGTATCTTGTAATATGTAATAGATAAAAATGTTCAAAAAAATTATTTATTAACGATAGTAATTTAAATTATTTAAAGCTTGAACTAATATTTAATACATAGTTTTCAGGGATGCATACAATTACGCTATTTATTTAATCATAAAAACACAAAAGGCAGAAACCAAGCTGCAAAGCACAGAAATCTCCCAAAAATTAAAATAATTGAGTTCAGAATAAAGTCCACGACTGGCCACCAACAGTTTTATGAGCCAGTAAGCTTATACACGGAGCAATTATTGGCTACGAGTTTTTTTCGTAAAAGCGTGTATTGTGAGGCCGCAGAAAGTCTCGGAAAAAGAAAATTTCGATCTCTGTTTTTTTCCGATCTCTGGTATTTTGCATACTAACCACCCACATTTTACGATTAATTCTTCAATGTCACTATTAAGCTATAAATGGATTACAAAACATATTAACAATATCAGTAGACCCTCATTTAAAATCGTAATCGAATAAGTATATTAGAAATAAAGAAAATCTTGGGATGAGGATAAAATTGAAAAATAATCTCAATTCCATGTATTTCCGAGATGAAATTGGGTGAAAGAACAACTCTGGGAGAGTTTGAGTGCCGAGTTTCATTTTGCTGGAACATCAGTTGGCAATCGATTGGAGACAAGCTAACTGATATCACATTCTAATTTACATTTCGCGACGAATTGTTGACAATGCAAAAGGTGTAAGCATTATTTTAGCAGACAAATTTCAATTAATATGCAATTTGGCCTTGTTTTTTTTTACGAGAGTGGTCATACCGTAGGTACATAAAAGCCTAAATGCAATAAAACAAACCAAATAATAATGAAAACTTATTCTGGTTTGCTTGTATATTCGTACAAGAGCAAACATGAGAATTTTATTGATCATTTTTAGAAATTTTTGCTCCGGTAAATTCTGTAGTAAAATAGTTTTAAATTTATAAATTTGGTAGCTTTTCGGATTGCTTCCCCAATTCTTTGAACGTTCTTTAGGTTGATTCGTATAATCAAAAAAGTGATAAAATGTTTACGTTGACAAAATTTTCGTTAACAACCTACTGTGAGCATTCAGGTCCTTTCGCACATGCATTTATTCACATTATTATTATTATGACTTATTATTACCACGTTTTTTTACCACGTTTTTCTTGACTTCGTTTCGTGTCCGTCTGTCATCAAAAATTCAAACCTTAATTTAGAGCACTTCTAAACATCCTAGTAAGTTGAAATTTGGCATGCATGTTTATGCTGCCTAACAATTCAAGATTTGATCATCAGAAATGATAATTAATGAGCCTAATTCGCCGAATCGAGAAAAATAATAAGAAAATTGTCAATAAGAAATACTCTCTGGTCTTCAACGAAACCTGCATTAAAGAACAGCTTCTGCCAAACTACACTATTATTATTATTATGACTTATTATTACCACGTTTTTTACCACGTTTTTCTTGACTTCGTTTCGTGTCCGTCTGTCATCAAAAATTCAAACCTTAATTTAGAGCTCTTCTGAACATCCAAGAAACTTTAAATTTGTCATGCATGCTTATGCTGCCTAACAATTCAAGATTTGATCATCAGGAATAATAATTGAAAAAAAATTAAAAAAATGAAAATAAAAAACACAAAAAATTCACGGTTTGGAATTGAGTTTTTCCTCGAACATCCACACTTGCCGACCCTGGAAATTGATTTCAATTGCTAAAATTGCAATCTGAAAAGTAGAAAATAAATAAATATAAAAAAATATTTACAAAAACTACGTTTTTCTGGTTTTTACAAAACTAAAAATATGAAATAAAACGAATAAAAAAACTGTTAAAAAAACACGTTTTCTTAATGGACAAAAAAAGAAAAACATTTACTCTTACATAACATTACATGACATTTTACATAACTTAAATGTAATGTAAGAGTAAATGTTTTTCTTTTTTGTCCGTTAAGAAAACGTGTTTTTTTTTTTAATTTTTTATTTGTTTTATTTCATTATTTTTAGTTTTGTAAAAACTAGAAAAACGTGGTTTTTTTAAATATTTTTTCTTATTTTTTTTTATTTTCTAATTTCGTTCATCGCCTTTGGGAGATTCTGTGAAGAATGGATGGATTATGGATTTAGGTAGATAGCGACACACTATGATCAATTTTCATATGGTGCAGACTATAGGGAATAATTAACCCTAACTTTCATGGTTTACTTTCACCAGCCATAGTCTGAACGTAGAAAACATTACAGATGGACCATAAGAAAAGCTTCCATCCGAGCAATAGTTATTCAAATTAACCGAAAATTTACAGGTGAGCACGTAAAAAATACTCACACAAAATCATAAATATCGTTATGATTCATTCGTTCGTTAACTCATTACCATTATACTGTTTTGCAAACGAGAATTGTCCGAAATAAAGTCAATATCTTTTTGTTTGCAGCAGTATTTTTCAGAGATTAGCTAAGTATTTTCCACGTCCCTGTTTGGAGGAAAAAATTATCTATGATCTTGAACCCGGTTTTAAAAGTGAATGCTTCATTAATGAAATTTCTTATCATCCACCGATCCTTTCTCATGATATTTGCAATGATATCGTCTCCTTTCTGCAAATATACTAATCGGCGATAAAATGTTCTTTCAACTACCATGATGGCTCGTACTGTTGTTCGCATTCACTGTTCCCGCTTCTCACAGTATGAAATTATTCTGATATAATTTTAATATTTCTATGAAAACGAAATGAAATTGAATAAAATTAAGTAGAATAGTACAGTATACTAACAATTTTCCGAAAGCAACAATACATGTTCAACATGCTGATGTTAAAATTGAGCGAACTAATATGAAAACCGTGTTTTAAATAAATTCCAAGAAACTTTTTATGACACTGTTCATTTATATTCGCCTATATACAAGTTGCCACCCTATATTGGCTCCATTAGTATACACGAACTATCTCTAACAGAACACAAACAGATCTCGGATGTTGCCACCGCGGTGTGGTGTAGTAAAAGATGTTACAAATGAGACAGCAAAGATTATTGGAAAAAGGATTGAGTTTTTGTTCATTTTTAGAAATTAAGACACTATAATTACTTAAATCGATGAAGCAGATATTGAATTAAACTGTTCAATTTTCTAGAATGAAAGAGATCTGCCATAAGAAATAATATTGTCGTTCGTCAGTTAACGAATATTCTTCTGAAACACTAGTTTAAACATTAACATTTGATAATTGTATGTTTTAAAGTTAGTATTTCTTTAGGTTTAAATGAAGCTAATGTTGTATTAAAATAAATAATAAATAATATACTAATGAATTTTGTTATCACGAATATAGAACTTATTTAATGCAGCGATGAAAAGGGCATCACAATTTCTTCCTTGAGACAATGACCAAAAAATGGATTTTTTGCTATTCCTTGGAACATTGCCGACGAATAATAAGAGTTGTTAGGTCATGCGCTTTTTTGGCTAGGTTGCCGTGTTTGTACAGGTTTGTGTGTTGGGATTTGTAGTGACTCGAATTAATATCTCGCACTAGTATTTTTCTTGAATGTCANCAAAATGTTTATTGTTCAGAGTAATTTGGGTACAATAGTCCTTAATCGGGAAGCATCGCTGCGTCGATAACGGGTAGACGCTGGTCTAAATTGGGTTGGAAGAATAATATTTTCACTTGGTCTCAGCATTTTGCTTATATTCATAAAGGAAGTAAAAATTCATTGATGCAAAAATTGTTAAACATATTTGGGCTCGTATAAACATTTGTGGAATGAGATAAACGAATAATTACTATTCTATCGAGTTATAGGATTTGCTATTGAATAATAACGAAATGAATGGCTTTTGAAAAAAAAAATTATCTTTCAATCTAAGTATCACCGGCAAGCCGTTTGGGTTATCGAAGTGCTGTTATGATAACGCAATATTGAAATTTTATTAGCAATGGCTTGAATGATTGCGCCGTTTAGCAATAATCCTGAAGGGAGGAGGCCCGAGAGTGAAGCCTGTTACGCCCTCAGTGTCTGGGACAGGGTCTCCCGGCGGCAAGAAGAACGACAAATGTGCCGTCAGTCCCGCAAAAAGCAGGAAAGTGCTCATCCGGCCCAAGGCTTCGCCAGCGCAGACGCGTTTCCCTGAATAAAAATTCATTTAATTCAGTCATTTTAAGGACTCTAATATTCAATCTCACCTACAAGTTATTAATAGTGGGACAGTGTCCTTCAAATGCATGTCAGCAGATCTGTATCACTTCGAAATTGAAAACTTGATGATATTTTCTCTTTTATTAAATGAGAGAGCCGCACTATTTTATAGTTGATCTTCATACCTTGATCTATTCAGCATTAAACTAAAATGGTGACTATAAATTAAACAAACCAAGAATTTTTTCTCACCTTTGCCAAAGATAATGACACGTTCATCTTTCTTGAGAGTTCCATCATCTGCAATGAAGCGGTCAGGTCTGAAAACAAAGGGGTCACCCCAGTAGGACTCGTCCATCATTATGCTGCGCAAGTTGACGCATAGCGTCGCGTTCTTCGGGATACGGTGACCCTGCGTGTGCATAGTCCTCTCAGGAGTGAATGATAACGATCCAAATTTTAAAGCTTAAAATGGTGTTTGTATTGTTTAAAAAATCATGGTATAACGGCAAAGCGCTGCATGTTACGATGTGCTCAAAAAAATTTTCAATTTCCAAATTTATGTATTTCAATTCAGCTTTTATCTGTTTTTCTGCAATTCAAATTTTCTATTGGTCTTCAAATTTTTTTTTCTGGATGAAATAAAGCTAATAAATCTCTTTTTGCTACTGCAATATTCCCCAGTAATGTATTAAAAACAACAGAAATATAGGAAAACCTCCGTCGGAATTTATAAGGTGTATAAGTTTTAATGTATAACTAACAAATTAATAGAATAATGAACACTTAGCAACTCTCCAACGTCGTAAAATAAGCTGTTCATATAAGTTACCTGCAACATGGTGTCATTTGTGCACGTGTGAGGCACGGTGAGTGGGTCCGTGCAGCGGAACCGCATCACTTCAGTCAAGAACGCCGATGTCTTCACAAGCCTGGCTCAATAAAACTCTGAGAATTGCTTAACCACATTGAAAGGTTGTTTGAAAAGTTTCGGAAGAACCATATAATTTTTCATAATAATAGAAATAATATTGATTATAATAATAGTAAAAATATTATTAATAATAATATTAATAATAATATAATAATAATGATGATAATAATAATGGTAATAATAATAATAATAATAATTATAATAATAATGATAATAATAATAATAATATAATGTTAAACGACGCTTAACAAACATTACATCATTTTTCTGAGTAAGTAATATTCGATTTATGTTTAACGTGCTTAATTTAGCACATTTAGACATTTAACTGCACCTTTGTGGCTATATAACTATAGTACTCCCAATTATGCGATAAACGATTACCAGATCGGATATTTATATTGGATTATTGTTGTTATGTCAACCAACTTGTTTTTATCCTCGATGGCGGGAAGATCTCGGCCAGTATCTTTGAGGTGCTGGTCAAGTTCCTTCTGTACCGAGGCCTGCCAGTCAGGATTATTAGTTAACCACATTAATAGGTTGGTTGCGAAATTTCGGTATAACCATGTAATTTTTCATAATAATAAATATAATAATTATGATAATACTAAAATATTAGTAATAATAAAATAATTATCAATAATAGTAATAACGACAGTGACCAAAATAATAATAAATGTACATATTTTAGTTAACATTTGGGTAGTTTGGCAGAAGCTGTTCTTTAATGAAGGTTTCAGTGAAGACCAGAGAGTATTTCTTATTGACAATTTTCTTATTGTTTTAGGCTCTTGATAGGAAGTGAAAATCCAAATATCAGGTTTCCAAATATCAGGTTTCCATTTTATTATAATTGTACGACGTTTCGAATGCAATTTCATTCATTATCACGTATAAGAAGGGTTTCGCAACAACTGAATTTGAAATTTTGAAATGACATTAGTACAAACATAGGTATTATAAATTTTAGTTAACAACAACAAATTATAATAATGATGTAGTATCAAACGACGCTTAACATACATTATAACATTTTTTTGAGCAAATAAAATTCAATTTTTGTTTAACGTTCTTAATTCAGCACATTTAGACATTGACCTGCACTCTGGGGTACTCCCATATAACTTTATATAACTATAGTACTCCCAATTATGCGATAAACGACTACCAGATCGGATATTTAGATTGGATTATTATTGTTACGTCAACAAACTTGTTTTTATCCTCGATGGTGGGAAGATCTCGGCCAGTATCTTTGAGGTGCTGGTCAAGTTCCTTCTGTACCGCGGCCTGCCAGTCAGGATGAAGGCAAAGG